>NC_068368.1:60753295-61002202 GCF_020536995.1 Dreissena polymorpha | reverse complement strand
AAAAAGCCTGCTTTAAAGTTGATTCCGAGTAATCATCCAATCATCGACTGATATACGAACTTCCTGTTGAACTGATATAAAATATATATTATGCAACGTAGTATCAGACAGATATCAATGAAGCGTTATAATAAACCATGGTCCCATATTATATAACCGTCAGCAAGTCATAATTGTATCCCATCAATTAACCCGAATAGTTGAAATAACAACACGATCTGATACGGGTTGGTGTATTAAACCTTGTTGATTGAATGTGAAAACCGCGCCGCTCGTGGATACAGATTTTTTGTCTATTTTAAATGTGTCTTCCGCCGTGTCTTTTGTAATTCTCGAACTGAAGACACATGAATTGCGGCAATGACTTTTCATAAATATAATTTCAAGTAAGTATCTAACCAGAATAGTGTTTTTTGTCGCAATTACGTTATCTTCTTACCAAATCTCTGGGTAAAATATATCTTAGTTTCGGGTAATAAGCATATTGTTTTCAACAATAACCTAGCATTATCTATACATACTTACGCCTTGATGGTCCAGGAGTGTTTGGAACTGCGTCATGCGCCTCCTTGGTCACGTGTTGCTCCTCGTCAACGAATCCGCGACATCAGAGCGGCGTCTGACGTCATCTCACCCGCTGAAAGGAACGATAATTACGGCATTCACAAATAACGCTACTTGGTCGAAAACATGTTTGGATCATAATATAACGATCACATAAAACAAACATATAGTCATTAGTTGACCATAGCAATTCTGGATAAAAGCATAGATTTAGTTTAAATGTATTCAATGAGACAATACAATATTCACAAATCTTAGTGTGTACAAATTCGAATCAGTGAGATATGGACTCTACTCAGGTTTGCAGTATTTTGTGTGTGGCCATTTTGTACTTATTGTGTTTGAAGTACATTGTGTACAAAATTATTACCTCAGACCATTGTGTAAGAATTTTTTTTGTACAAAACCATTTTGCATTACCTTGTTTCCTGAGATTATTTCGTATTAAATGCACTTCTAAGAGCGTCGTCGTGAATTACACGAATGACTGTGTCTTTTTGTTTATATTTCTTATACATTAATTGACTATGTAAAAACTAAAGCATAAACACACATAAACAATCTTTAGCGTTAATTCGTGCTCGTAACTGATCTATATTTCACTTCATATTTTACGCCATGGAAACCTATAAAGCATATATGAACACAATTTTATCAACACCACGTAAATGTACGAAGATTCACAACTACTTACGTATAGTGATAAGATGTTTTACTCCGGGGTGTGCACCAAGATCAAAAAGTCGCCGGGTTCATGAAGATTGTCCTTAAACCCTGAAACAAAACCCACCAATCAAGGTCAATCTAATAAATATTTCAGTATATGACTATCGATAAGGTGGGCTCGGGTCCGATGCCCAAGCGTTCACAACAGCGTATTTATATAAAAACTCGGTCTACCAAATCGAGCTCTAACATGGCTTTATAAGTCGTTGGTTTTGGATGCAATCAAGTAAAAAATAAGAACGTTCAATACAATTTATCTATGTAACCTCTTACGGTCGTAATAATCTGATACAGTATCTATGCATGATACACGATATCATATAAAGGGGCATTTCCTATATGAGTGACTGTGATGCAACTTTATAACAAACTTATAGAAGAGTTATACACAATACACGTACAGGTAGTTATAATTTTCTGGATGCATACAAGAAAGCTAAGTTTTATGTAAGATGAATATTGTTAATAAGAAATATACCATCAAATAATAATAACACATAATTATGTCAAAATGATAAGGCTCGATAAATGATGAATAAATTCGTTAGGTTCGTCTTGATTCATGCGCAAAAAGTAATATTTAAATAAAAAAACAAACAAAGCAAAGCATCTATATTCTTTACTACGACGATTTGGCGATTAAAGTCTGTTACAATGCATTGTGTGTTTCGCTTACTAGTTTATACTTTTGTTCAGACCAACATGTATAATGTTTACTTTAAGTTTGATCCTTATCTCTATACAAAATATTATCGCAACAGAAGGACTTGACTTCGATAATGTCAAGGTAAATGTCAAGATTTATCTTTTGTATACTACGACTATACTACTACTACTACTACTACTACTGACTACTACTACTATTACTACTACTACTACTACTACTACTCTACTACTACTACTACTACTACTACTACGACTACTACTAACTACTACTACTACTCTACTACGCTACTACGACTACTACTACTACTACTACTACTACTACTACTACGACTTCTACGAATACGACTAACTACTACTACGTACCACCAACCACCGCTACTACTACTACTACTACTACTACCACTCTACTATTCTACGACTACTACTACTACTCCTACTACTACTACGACTACTACTACCTACTACTACTACTACTACTACTACTACTACTACTACTACTACTACTACTACTACGAACTACTATTACTACTCTACTACTACTACTACTACTACTACTACACTAACTACTCTACTACTACTACTACTACTACTCTACGACTACTACTACTATTACTACTACTATACTACTACTACTACTACTAACTACTACTACTAACGACTATTACTACTAGTACTACTACTACTACTACACTACTACACTACGACTACTACTAACTACTACTACTACACTACTACTACTACTATACTACTACTACTACCACTATTACTACTACTACAACTCCTATTACTACTACTACTACTACTACTACTACTACTACTACTACTACTATTACTACTATTCGACTACTACTACTACTACGACTCTACTACTACTACTACTACTACTACTACTACTACCACTACTACTACTACGACTTCTACTACTACTACTACTATTACTACTACTTCTAATACTACTACTACTATTACTACTACTACTACTACTACTACTTCTTCTACTACGACTACTACTATACTACTACTACTACTACTACTACTACTACTACTACTACTATACTACTACTACTACTATTACTACTACTACTATTACTACTACTACTACTATTACTACGATTACTACTACTACTACTACGACTACTACTTCTATTACACTACTACTACTACTACTACTACTACTACTACTACACTACCACCACACCACCACTTCTACACTACTACTACTACTACTACTACTACTACTACTACTACTACTACTACTACTACTATTACTACTACTACTACTACTTTACTCTTACTACTACTCTACTACTAAACATTACTACTACTACTTTCTACTACTATTACTACTACTACTACTAATTACTACTACGACTACTACTACTAGACTACTTACGACGAGTACTAACTACACTACGAACTACTACTACGTTAACTACTACTACTCAATCACTACGAATCTACGACTACTACACTACTAATAACGACTACGTACTTCTTCTCTACGTACTTCTAACGACGAGTACTACTACTACTATGATTACTACTACTACTACTACTTACTACTATACTACAACTACTACTACTACTACTACTACTACTACTACTACTTATTCTACTACTACTACTACTACTGACTGGTCTACTACTACTATGACTACTACTGCTATGACTACTACACTACTACTACTACTATACTACAACTACTACTACTACTACTAGTACTACTACTTACTACGACTACTACTACAACTACTTCTACTACTACTACTTCTATCACTACTGCTACAAAATGGTTAAATATTATCTAGATTTGAATTGTTTTTCTATAACGAATATATGACATCATTGTACATTTTTACATGGAAAATACGCTTTATAAACGCCATTTTTGCAAGTTACATTTTGTTACAATCATGCTAAGTTTGGTTTATATTATTAATGTATAGCCCATGTGGAAAAGTCATTCACGTTGTTATAACAAAACAAAACAAGTTGATTCCAATTTAAACGCGTGTCTTATGGCGAAAAACTCGGAACTAATTATATAGCACTTACATGTCAACGCTTCCTCTGCGTGTCTGCTCCCATCCATCCCTATTATTATTTTTCTTTTCCGCGAAATATCTTTATTACCGGTTTCCTCCATAATTTACACCAAACTTTAATATTTTCTCAATATCTTTGTTAAGTCAAAATTTGAAGTGTAGAATGATACCAGAAGCATGTAGCTATCGGTAAACCTCATGAAGGTCGCGTACGAGTGTGTAAACCGTACTGAAAATAGGTCACGCGTTTAAATTAAGATAATTCTGTTTGCATTTATACAGTTTATAAAAGGAATTAATCCATTAAAAGAGTGTGTGCCGGTCATTTGATATCAACCGTAGCGTTACTACTCAGACGTTCAACCGAATCCAACACATTTTCTTTTTATTTTATGCTTTTTCACCGTTTATTTACTTTGTAAAAGAGTTTAACTGGAGAAATTCGCTGGTATAATGACGTCATTTCGTCACACTAATGACGTCATTTTGTGTGTTTTTTAAATGCATTGAGGCACGCCACGGGAGAAACTCCGAGAGAGGATAACTTTTCAGCAAAAGGGAAACAGCTGTTAATTATTGTCTTGAAACAGGGGCATACAAGAAACAGACAATTTGTTAATGTCAATGTAAGATCGTTTGTTATTTCACTCGTGGTCATAGAAAAATAATATTTTAAGCTGCGTCCCAATACACATAATGGGCACTTTTTTTAACTATGCACATTCCAACTCGCCGGATACCAATGTCAGACAGTCTAAAAAACGTCCATAATAGCCAGAATATGCTACCGATATTATCCCGTTTAATATTAAAAACACAATCTGACAATCGTGAAAAACAAACTTATATACCCAATTTATCCTCTCACGTGCCTTTAGATCAGCCCGATAACCAGGTATTCCAAAAGATATTAGGCTAGATGACCACGTGACCCCGAATATCCATCAGTTGCTCTCCGCGCATGCGCATGCTTTTACCATTTTCTATTAATAAAATATACTTTTTATGTAATAACATACCATATACATGTAAATTTAATTAAATACCAAATACATGTAAAGAACTGTTTGTTTAAACATTATTATTTAAACAGCATAAGTTCGTCTTTGTGTATTGAATTAATAACGAGTAACTCTATGTATGTGTTGTTTAACAAGATGGAAGCTAGCCTTAGCGCTTTGCATGACGTGACGTAACAATGTTTTTATTCGCGCGTGATGTTTCCCATATTTAATATTTAAACACAAAATACTAAAAAACTAGATATTATAGAAACATTTCAACGCTTGTTGAAATGTGACAAGATTAATATAATAATATGATGGTGACGTGAATGGAGAATGATTATCTGGCTCGTCGGAGGATCTTATCGGGTGAGCCGAAAATTCCTCCGACTTGCCAGATAACCATTCTCCAAGCACGTCACCAACCTATTATTCTCTATATACCATATCATGACGCATACAATATGATATGATGTGTATCCTTTACATCTACGTCTGCATGTGGGCAGATTGAACATAAGTTTATGAATTCAATATATCCTTAATATCTTTTATTATGAAAATACCAGCTAATATGAACTAAATATTATCAGCATAAAGATACAAAAACTAACAAATCATCCTCATCATCACCATCGTCCTGATCCTCCTCCTCATCATCATCATAATAAGTATCGTCATCAACATCCCTCTCCTCCTCCTCCTTCTCCTCCTCCTTCTACTCCTCCTCATCATCATCATAATCATCATAATCAGTATCGTCGTCATCATCATCATCATCATCATCATCATCATCATCATCATCATCATCATCATCATCATCATCATCATCATCATCACCATCATCATCATCATCATCACCATTACCAGCAGCAGCAGCAGCTTACTCTTTAACATCATCATCAGCATCCTAATGATCACCATTATCATCGTTTTGATTTACATCTTAATTGTTTTTATCAATGGAACCTTCATCTTTTCAGAAACATTTTCTGCATCGGGATATTTCTGACCTAATACATACAAATCGTAACTTCCATACACAAAGTAACATGTAATATCGTTAAGTTAATTATATGTTAGTCTCCATCTCTTTCGAACTGTCGCTTTACAACGCACCTGTATTATTTAAACGTTAAATACATTATTTTCGATTTAATATATAATGTTGAAGGGTGAAAGAAAATTCTGTTTGAGTGAAACACTTACGATTTTATGTGTGTTCAGTATTTTCGTGTTGTCCATAATGAACTTGCATGAAATATAATATTTAAAAAAAAATGAGAGATTTTAAACAGGCTAAAACGAATGTTAACGGACTCGCATCAACGAAGGGAACATATATTTATAAGATTAAACTGTTTCAATTCAAACGCTCATCACAGCTATTCAAAAAATATACGTTATGCTTTCTTATAATGATCTAATTCCCTCAAAGGTGATTGGGATGACTTTGTCTGAAAATATGAATTTGAAAAAAAAAATCGGCTTTTGTCTGAGTTTGATAACGGAAATGGACAACACACACCAGAAGCCATCTGACTAATTACGAATAACTTATGTTTCATCACATGTGTATTGATTGTTATCAATTATATTTATCAAAAAAAATGACGACTGTATTAAAGAAATAATATTTTTCTTTCATGGTTTGTTGTCGAATAACCCACAGTAAGGAGTATAGTTGCGTAGGAATTAAATCACGAGTGCAAAGCACGAGTGATTTGATAACACGCATAAATACTCCTTATTGTGGGTTATTCGACAACAAACCATCATAGAAAATTATTATTTCGATTCTAACACGATTCTGATTGATTTGGTTCACGCTTTTGGAACTATATTTTCAATACTCCGCTCTTCTTAGTACAAAGTGCATTATTTAGTGACGTCATTGAATTTTAAAAAACATATGACGTCGTTTTCATTCATAAATATTTTGCAAATGACGTCACCTTCATTTAGAACAAAAATCGTAAAAACGAAAATGACGTCACTCGTATTGATTCTACTGAAAAGCTGACGTGCTATAAATATTTTCTTAATTACGTTTCCTAACAAATACCATTCTTTGTAGGCGTGGTTATGCCACTTATCACCAAATACAATTTGTTGTTTCATTAAATTTATATACATGCTACGTTTATTACATTTCTTTTAGAGCGGGTTTTAGCACGTGCATTTAGTGAAATATTTTCTTTATTTATTCGGAACTATTTTCGAAACATTAAGCTCCGCACATATTTATTGCATTATATACCACACTTTATTTACTTCTTTGTCTATAGAAAACTAGTTGCGTGTAGTGTAAGAATCTGCGTATAAACATCAACAAAATATTTTAATAATATGATTGCAATCTCCGAATTGCACCTTAATATCAAAATTGTCATTCGTATACTAAAGTAAACTCAACCCAACTCACCCGTTAAGAATGTTCACAATCGTCCATTACTCATATCGCTTGTCTTACACCACCTTAACGCATATTTTGTCTCTTAAAACATTTTACGACAAAACCGGTCTAAAGTAGAATATGTGACCTCGCGTGACGATATTGTTAAAGTACACTTATTGGTTAGCCGAATGGTATTGATATATCCTACAATTTATATAACGTTGTTCAATGACACGTTATAATATGAGGCGCTATCGGGTAGTGCTGCAACAATATACCGGTATATCGGTATATATCGCAATACGCAATCCGCATATTGTATTGCGATACGATTTTCGTCATACCGGTACGAAAATTTTACAAACATGCATCTACATTTCGTTCAGAAAAGCCATCCAAAATAATGATATCAAGGTAAACAAAACAAAGCGGTATTTTGTAAAAATAAATTGTTACGTACAAATGTCATTCTAAAAAGTCTATTATACAGAGTAGCGTTGTTACATGGGAGCATTCATTCTATGCTTTTAAACGAATTATCGTTGAATTAATTACGCACAACTAAATGTTTCTTTCGATTCTGAAATGAGCATTATTAAATTTGTAATCCGAATTTCGGAAACATGCTTCCGAAATGTAATGCTAACGCGACAATAAAAAAAGTGCTTTATTCTTTTTCTCAATAAAAAGCGAAAGCGCGCAAAAATTATACAGACATGTAGAACGTCGCGTGCAAAGTGTGGGTGTATTTGTGTTGTATAAAACGGGAACATCACGTCAGGCGATTTACGCGTGTTCAGTGGGAAAAAAAAAATCCCGATTGGAAGTTATTTCATCACATCTTTAAATAGTAACAAATGCCAAAATGTATTTGATATGTAAGAAAATTGGTGAATGTTTGTGTTTTGTGTTATTCTTGAGCATTTTTATAGTAAACATTTACCAGACTTTGCTTTAAAACTGGAATATACGGGATTATCGGGTAATTGGCCAGTCATAATTTTGGTACAAGTAAGCAATATATTGCGATATATTGCAACACGGGTTTTTGAGCTGACAATATATCGCAATACGCTTTTTGGGGTATTGTTGCAGCACTACTATCGGGTAATAAGGCGGGATAAACACGATGTGTACCATAAATGACGTCGGACCATTCACTGTCACACCAGGACACATTCCTAATAGTTACATCTGCCTACAAAATATCGGCCGGTTTCAAAAGGATTATACAAATAAAACAATAGAATGAGGCGTGACAATAAGCTAATAATTACAAAGCCGATCATCCCATCCTTTATGCTGATTGTCAATCTTAATGTATTATGGTTTTAAGAACAAACCTAACTTAAAGTGGTGTAATTTAATCAATCAAAATTCAAACACACGCGCGGTTTAATTGTAATTAAAGTTTACAAAAAATATTTAATTCGTATCACATAAGAAGAAGAATGTATCTAGTTAACGATAACAATGACAGTAAAACCTGTCTGAAAAGTCGCTCAAATTGTGTTTTTAGCTTCAAGCCTCACAATGACGACAATAAGTCAGGCAAAACACAAAACTTATTTTACAACAAAAGAGACATGAACAATTAATTACAAATGAATTTTGCTTTGACCCTGAAACACATTTAATGTATGCATTGAGTTCCAGAGATCAGAAACATTTACTGTTGGTTGAAATATGTATAAAAAAAAGACACTATAATAAAACATGCTAAGTCTACAGTTTTGGAATGAATATAAGCCAAATGTATTCTGTTTTGATATTGTTCTATGTATGTAACAAGCTTCGCTTGTAATGTATGTGGCGAATGAAGTGTGCTCACATTGTATATGCCATCGTTCTTTGTTGTTAATAATGTTCTCCACGTGATATGCCACGTGAGCTGTTAATTACAACTATGAAAAATGAGCTTGCATGTATCAAATAAATGTTGCCTCTTTCTTTGCACCAATGTCATGATTGATTGTATCGTCAACAATATGCTGCATAATTTTTAGCATTACAATGTACTTTATATCATGTATGGCATTGTTAATATTTTGTTCTTAAGCAACACTTTTTGCAAGACGACAAACGAAAATTGGTAACACTTTGTCAAAAGGAATTTCCGTCAAGAAGCTTGTTTTATATAGTGGAAATACGCTAGTTACAAAATTCTATACATTGAAATGTATTTTTGATTTATTATACCGAACACTCATAGTGCTTTGAAATATTAAACGTGTTTGAATTTGACTTATTCATTGTGTATCCTTCCATGGTCGAAATTAGTTCCTAATAATGAAGAGTTGATTTTTTTCTTGTAAAAGCAGTTTAGCAATAGCAGTAAAGTCCACTGTGGCTATTTCCTGAATCATAATTCTGTTCTATACATATGGTGCAATTAAATTTGTGTCAGGCTAAACAATAATATATATGTAGTGTTAAATAGTTATACATTTTTTACAAAGAAAATAAGGTCCGAATTATGTAAGTATAGCTATATTTGTAAAGCTATATGCATAACATTATGTGACCACTGTGTATTAAACCCATCCATGTACCATTCTCACGACATAGGTTCACGAAATATGTTTAGTTCGTGTTTATTTAGAGTATTTGTTCTTTCAAATGATGTGTGCTTTTGTGTGTACTTTAACACATGTTGTTATTTATTTATATGTATGTTAATGACAATGAGCTTCACATGCTTAAGCCAAAAATAAACTATTATGTTCTGTTAAAAAAATTAATCATTTCGGGTGCGTTTCTCGAACTTGCTATACCGAAAACCTGTTTCATGAGGGTGTGTTTATTAAACCAAGTAATATTACAGATCCGCGGTTGAATTACCAGTGACAAATTTGCAGAATTAGTTTTTATGAATGGTCAAAATGAATGGGTTAGGTGTTAAACGAAGACGAAAGCGTTACACATACAAAACAATACACTTTACTACTTGATGTCTGTTTCAAGTTGCCAATCCTCTATTTTGTTAACACAATTATTGGTGCCTACCTTGATCAGGAAGGAAGAACGAACGAAAAGGCGTGTTCCATCAGGTACAGGACAGGGGGAATTATGACACGGGAACACATTAACATTTTCATAAATGTTAAACTGAATGGTAGTGTAGTTAGTAACCATACCATACTATGGAACACGGACCAATTGATGTAAATGCGTGGCCATATCATTTACATCAAAGAAGATATTAACGCTTGATTGTGTTAGAACCTCTTAGATATTCTTTTTATTATTGCCATGTTTATAGTTAATTCACATCCTTAGAGACCTTTTGGGGTAAAAATGTTTAAATGAGACAATATAAATCTAAGTTCATTATAGGTTTAAATTATGAAATAATTACATATTGAATACATATTGAAACTCTATAATAATGTTAAGGCATTGTGCATGAAGGCATTTTCCGATGTTGCATATATGTTATAACATGACTATAAACAAAACACACCAGTATATATTAAATGAAACAAAACACACCAGTATATATTAAATGATAAAAGTTGGATGACCAACTAAGAACAGCCAGTGGTAATGCCTTAATTTGAGCATGTCCGATATGACTGTTGTTTGAATAAATTTCAACATGTGAATATAGTTTACACGATTTTCTTCCCCAAATCTCATCTGATTTGTTTATAAAGTGCCTACGCGCTTCCACGTGTGTGCGACAATACACGATAATATGTTCGTTTTATCAAACTAACACGAAGCCTTATATCTAACCAAAAACGTTATGTCTTATATTGATTTTCAAACGTACATTAATTACACATATTCGTCCTTGTACACAAAAGAAGTAAGAAAGTGTCAAGATGTCATCTCATCGATATTAGCCAACAGTCTCGACCTCAGTGTTGCGTGCACTAAAATAGAAAGGAAGTCATTTATAGTTGCCCCACCGATAATATGCAGACAATATTATTCAATGTTTGAAATCACTGCTCAAACTTTATAAATCTCGAATTCCAAAAACGGACTTCCATACACAAACATACGACTCTCTCTTCGATTCCGGCATAGTGTTTACATAAAAATTAACACTGGCAATATTTAGTATATAAATTTATCAAACACATCAATACTTTTGTATATGAGATGTGCTCATCGGGAAATACAGAAACAACATCACTTGGGTGGTTTTCCCATCACAGTGCAGCTTTAACGTTCAAGTGAAAACCGCTTGTAATATTCAATCGTTGCGTAATACAGTATACCGCGTTCATTAATTAGGTCAGTAGAATACTACTAATTGAAACAATTATAACTGTGTAACTTTTATGGGCGGAGAAAACTTAGTCGTTTTTAGTAAAATAAAAAATACTAGAAGTATTAACATGTGCATGTGTTCTACGAATACCGCTTACAAACTCATTACAATTGTGCAAATAACACTGAAGTAATGTTTTTATGCGCAAATATTTGAATCATTTTTGTCAAACCTCTTTATGCATCGGGGATATTGCCCCCATATACCCATTAATGTTCAGTAAATAAAATTAAATTAATGAGTGAACGTTGGAATTGGAATGCAAAAAAAATACAACACGTGCACGTATAACAAGAAACAACACACACACCTAAGTTCGCAAAGAGGTGGGTAGTGAGCCGTACATTCAATGTCAGCCCATCTGAACTCATAGATTGATGCAAACAACCCACAGTCTTCTCCTGGATGGGAATGGTCATTCGACTCAAAGTCTGAAAAACACATTCGCAAACATCATGTTGGTCATTCGACTTAAAATCTGAAATACATATTCGTGAACAATATGTTGGTCATTAGACTTAAACTCTGAAATACACATTCGTGGACAGGACGTTTAGACATACACCTTTAAAATCACTGGTATATAAAGTTAAGATACTAACAAATACTACATGTAGTAGCGCACGTTTTATTTAAGGCACGTCATTAAATTCATGTTAAGAACACAATATTGACAAGAACACACATGTTAAAACTTTACAAATAAAATAAATCACTTTCCTTTGACCCGAGCTCCCGGGTTTTGACGCTTGAAAATTACAGAATACCCAAGTTTGACTCGTGACAAAATTACGTCATGAGTCACATTTGACCCTGGGGAATGTGCCGACTTGCGTCAAAATGATTAAATGTTGTTAAGAGTAATCGATAATTGGCTTGGGGCGGAGTATCTTTTGGTAGACGCCAACCGTTATCGCCCGTTTCCAATATTTGAATCACAAGTCCGCCGAGTAAGCGGAGTTTTGCCCATTGAGAAATCTAGTAATGACCAATTAAAACACTGCTGGTTCGATGACGCGTGTATCAACGTTCCATTATTTATCTGAGCGTCTGTTATCAGCTGTTTGCCGAAACGACATTTATTAAACCCACTAAAACAGAACGGACTCACCCGCGTCAGTTTTAATAATATCCAATATATAATAATAACATCCATATCCACAATATTTTGAGAAATACTTCCACAATAGGTCAAGATATATTTCCAATGCTGAATACAGTGTACCCAACCCTGTTTTATTCCATGTTTGCTCCGTTCAAAGACGCGCGAAAGTTATGCTGGCATATGTACTGTCTACAACGTCTATTTACGCGCTTTGCATCAGAGTTGCTAAAAATAACCATATAACTGGTATAACTGACCGTGTGGCAAAGTGACAAATTTGGATGCTGCATGTGCTAATTGATTACAACATAGGTGTAATAATTGACCATTTGAGACGGCATAAAAAATCGGCGTGTTTGTCGCACGTCTTCGGTTAAGATGGCACATGAAATAATTAAATCCGGATTTTAGCCGTCCAGGGTCGATTTTGAGATACATGTAAATCCAATTAGTAAGTTTAAGGAGGTATTTTGATGGTAAACGGCTGGCACTGACATGAGCAGTAACTGACGAAACATCTTCGCTACTCTCCGAAAACCGTACAATTCTACGAACGTTGCTAATGTCCGCCAACTATAAATTATATATAAGCAAAGTAAAGCACTGCAATATCATACTTAAAACAATATGTAAACCGAATTATATATAATTGCGTAATTGCTAGGTTACTTATTACTGGCTTTCATTTACTGCAGACAAACAAAACACATATTTTATTTCATTCGCAAACGACGTATCTCTACCTGTTTTAGGTCAGTCGTTTTCGGATACGGTATGGTTCGTCGATTTTAATTTATTTCCAACAATCTTTATAACATTTTTTATAGAATGACGAATACACATGCGGTGTTACGGATGGTCTGATTGATAAAATTTCGCAAGAAATTGCACATAGAAAGAAAATAAAGAATAACAATAAGCAAGGGCTCGAGGGGCGCTGCCCTCTATTCCCTTTATCCTACGGTCTCTGAATCTCTGCTTAGTTTTCCGTATATCGAATTTGGGACAATATACACCCCTGATATATATTATGTCAGTACAAGTGTGAGTGTTTTCTTTCGTTTTGATTTCACTATGCTCACAATGTTGGTCACAATGTATGTTTTGCATTATCGCTTTTATTGACTGGAATATAAAAAATAAATGTTTTGATATTTGTAAATTTTTTGCTTTTATATATTATATCTCAGTAATTTGCTTAAAGTACAAAAGATCATTGACTCTCCTGCGTTAATATTATGACTCATATAAATTTGATTTTGACTCTTGAAAATTTGGTCCCAAGAGTCATTGACTCTTGAGATATGGTCTATGGAAACATGTTCACATATAAACCATAAGGGCATGACAATTTGTTTTTAAATCAGTAAGCAAGTATGTGCTGCTACCATTTTGAGTTACTTTATGGGAGAGGATTATTTAATGAATTACGCTTTGAGGAAGAATACGACGCGAGCGACAAAATCTCTTATAAAAGGTGACTATTTTCCGAGCGTCTGAAATATGCTGATAAATGCCACGTGACGTACAAATATAGGACGTACTAAATTCATGATAAGGTAACCGGTTTAAATGGAAGACAACTATACAAACCAAAACGAACTTAAACGTTCAGTAACCTGTATATTCAGCCACAGTGTCATCGTCAAACCATCTCCAGACCCCTTCTGCGTCTTCGTCAGTTATGCCAAGCCACCAATGAATAGCTGAGACATATAGAACATATTAAAAAATATTCACAAATTTTCACAAATACACTTGACATTAGTAGTTTTGCAGACATAATAATATCACTATACAAAATAAAATCGTTTAAGACCATATTATCTGTTCAGTCATTTAGACATTTATTACGTCTGAACACCGAAACTCAAACATGATTGTACGGTATTTGTTTCAGTATTAAAGGATAATTTACAGTATTCGAAAACAAATCGTGAACATTTCTTGTAGCGCTTGAGACACGATAATTAAAGCGAAACACAATTCAAAAGCTAAGCACACTTTATACTCCTGTCAATAATTAAATATGTATGCAAAATTGAATTATACTAGGAAATAGGTAAACAAATGTGTATACCAATCTTACTTAAAAACAAAACAATACAAAATAGCCCACAATGTTCGAGTAACAATATAAGCTTAGGTGAGTTACAATAATGCCACAACTCTTATCCAAAATCATTCTTTAAATTCGGTCGCCTTTCATCGGAAACAAGCAATACAGCTTTAAAATCGGAAATGTTTAGAAAACAATCGCGTAAGCCGTTGCTGTTAATTGAATATGTAGACGTTTATTCACAACACAATCGGACAAAGACCATGGGACATCTAAGACAAGCGGATCGAAGCTTGAATAACCAAAAAATTTAATCATTAGTTTTTTACTGAACTAGAAGCTATACTGAAATACGTCATAAAACACCAAACGTTTAGACAGAAATACAAGTAACCTTATCATAAACCTGAAGATAGTGAGAATATATGTCACAACATCACGTAGTACTATTATTTATATGCACCAATACTCGAAATAGTTATGTTACACAATAAACACAGATATCTGCAAACTTACTTCATGACTATCACACATTAAACTTGAGCTTACGTTTGCGTTCATTTAGCTGGTCCTTTATGAAGGCGTTTTCTTGCGCGTCATCCACGTGAATCAGATGACCGCCGCGCTGGCGACAGAATTGCTGCAATGCAGTTTCACATACTGTTGTACTAACTATTATAACTATATATTTCTTTCATGGCCAGCATATTGAGCGAAGAAACATATGGTTAACTTTTATGATTGGACTTAAGTTGAATTCACATCTGAAGAAACAAAAACAAATTCTAACGATGCGCTAGAGTAATCTTGGTAAGGTGTGATCTTTTTTCCGGAATAATTTTACTGTGTTAACTGTTTTCGTTCATACCAACTATCGTTGCAATCCAAAAGACAATGTTCAATCGAATATATGTAAATAATTCTAAAGTATGCAACAATATTTGCATTTAAAAACAATATTCGTGTTTTCTTTTTAAGTTACTGACATACCACGGTAGTATGGTGAATTAACGTTGTTGATGATCACGTGAAGTTAAATTATAAGAAACTGTATTGTTGCAGCGCATGTGATAGCATTACAGCCCCGGAAATTGCTTAGTACATATACAAGTGTTATTGCTAAATTGCTAAATAAATTAGTGATGGACGCGTTTAATGTAATATGGTCTTAAATGAATCCTTGTATGCGGCCCTATATATTGTTAACCTCGGCAGTAGTGAAATCAAGTAAGTTGTCCTCATGACCAAAGAGGTAACACGAACTTTCGTGAGCGATCCAACCGTTTGGACAGTTCGTACATGTTACTCCTGTAAATAAGATTTTGCCACGTTAATTACATATCGCGTTCTTACATAAATTAAAGAGAGATAGTGTATGTTATGATATAAGTTTTAGTCATCCATTCATGCTATAGTGGGTGGAGATAAGTCACACGGTGAGAAATACCAACATTTTGTCAACATAGTCAATGCGCAGCATAAGAGGTTAAGAATATATTACTAACAATATTTATTTTCTTATAATGATAATAATTTAGAAGAAATCAATTCAATATATTAAACTGTCGGTTAAATTATATGTATTGTGCGTATGTACTATTAAAAATAGCAAATAGTAGAAGTATAATCTTTAAATCGCGTACCTTTATTACAGCAAATCAAACACGCAAATAATACGAACAAAAACATTTCGGTTTTATAGACAATGTTTTCAATATTCTATCAAGTTTAAGTGTCCTCATAGATTGATATTTTAGGACATCGTGCAAACAAATGTACGGACTGGTTTTCTTATCATTCAATGGCGCAGTTAAGAGTGTTGCCAACCAATTTAAGGTAGTGTTCCTTTGTCTGAACAAGAACAACAGCTATACGAATAAAGGCAGTTTCCAAACACCGAATAATTATATAAGGTGTTCGATGCAAAATAATCTTATATTGGTTTACACCCTCACACAAAAGTGGAAAGAGGACAACGACAACGAGCGAGGCATGGTATTGTAAGGCGCATGGGGGGTAAGAGGGTTAGGGTAAGGGGTAGGGGTAGGGTTAGGAGTCGTGTTTGAGTTTGGGTTAGCCTTAACCCTAACCTTAACCCTAACCCGGCACCTAACCTTAACCCTAAACCTAACCATTACCCAGGGTTATCACCCCTATACCATATCTCACTCATTGTCTTGTTCTCTTCCCACACAAAGCACAAGGACAAAATAAGATGTTAGGAAAAGAGCATGTATGTATACAAGTAATATATTAACGGCATATGAAACGGTGAAAACATTTGTTTTTTTTTAAGTATGTTAGGATAAACTACCAATTTATTGAAAGAAACGTAGGTACAGAAAAGACCATACTAGACCATAGTACGCTGACCTGGTCCTAAAGAACCCTTATGTCGAGCACTTTCCGAGTAGATGGATGCAAGAGACCCGGATGTACACTACTCCAATACATTTTCAAAACAAACATTCTAATTAAGTTCAATCAAGATTCAATCATACATTTTGCTGCTAGAGTGTTTTATTGAGATTTGACATGGCGATTTAGTTTTTCGATGCACATGACCCAACTTTGAACACAACCTAGATATTTTCATGATAGCCAGTATGACTAAATTGCATCAATACCGTGTGAAAATTGGAACACTGTTAGAATCATAATCCATGTTGACCATTAAAGTATGACATAGACTTACCACAATAGCTCATAATGAGTCCGCTTGGTAAGTTTTGCTAAAAATCTTAACAGCATGATATTATCATTGAAACGTTATTATTCGTTGCCATAAATATAAATTATGATTATAGTTCAAAACCATGTTCATTGCCAACCATTTAAAAGCATCATGTAAATAATAATGCTTATGAAACGTCTGATAGCTTAAAGGACTACATGTATCCCTCCAATTCATTAAACATATCGCAATGACTGATTGTTTAAAAACATGAAATCTATGAACAATTTAAATGAACGTGTCATTTAATTTCATACCCAGTTTCAAGATATACATTAAATACGCTTGTACAATAAGTCCAAATAAAAATTAATCGTGTGTGGAATATTATTAAATCTGTAGTCAGCTATATTTGTGCGTTCGACGTTTAATGTTGACAGAAACAACACCTCTTTTTTTAGTATTTCTTATCAGATTGTCCCATACATGTTTATTCTGAAAATGAATTGGAATTTACTCTTTAATTTCAACAACATGGTAAGTGAAGCTTTGTTACTATAGTAAAACAATTATTTATATTTAGTGCACACAGTTACACTTTCCTTTTACTTTATTACTTTTCATCATTTTAAAGAACACTTGTTTTTAAAGTTCAAACCTCAAACCAAATGTTAGCTGATTAAGTGTAATAATTGCTAGTTTACACTTAAACGGATTGCTTTTTGTTGGATACAACCCGGTTAGCGTTTATAGAAACAAAGGTGAATAACATCATAGTAAATTGTAATTACACGTCATTTATTAACACGACTATAGAGATAAGTCACACGCCTGTTAAGATATTTAGATATTCGGTAGCAAATTTCAATCGTCCAAACATATACAATATATTATAATAGTATTAATCAATGGAATAAAGCAAACAATCAATTTTCATGAACTCTATCTGAAAAGATGGTATTGTTCTTATCAACTAATTGTGATTAATTGATAAATCCTTGCATAATTTGGGGGGGGGGGTTTAAACTGGTTGAGGGCTATTCGAACCCCACACTTACCTCAGAATTAAGCACATAACTAGCGTTGGTATAATAAAATCTCAGTTAAATGCAACTATTTAATCAGAAAATGAACAAACCAATGTCCTTTACAAAAATTGAGAATTATATATATTTATAAATGATGTAACAATTCTAAGTAGTGTTAATATATATTAATAAAGGATCCAAATACATGCAGTTACCCATTCTAAAATAAAGTTTATGTTTTTGATTTGTTTAAAGATTCAACTTCGGCAGATTGTCGAAATGAGTTCATGAGTGCGTTTGGATCCTGTTATTACTTCGGAAATGTATCGATGACGGTTATTGAAGCAGAGGTGTTGCAAATTTGCAAGTTTTTAATTCAGATAAATTCAAACGGTGCTAAAATAATGTCAGTGAAAAATAGTATATCTATATAGTGCACTTGCCTTTCTGCTGAGAGAGTATCTTGTGGTTGAAATGACTTACAGTTTGTAGCATAAGTAGTAGGCATAATATCGGTAAATATTAGTATTTCTTAATAAATAATTAAAGTCTTACACAACAGAACTCATCTCATGACATGTTTGATGGTTTTTACTATTTGAAAATACATGTATATGTATTTTATAGCGTTATTGTCGAGAACATGGCGGACATCTGGTTCACGTCGACTCAGCTCAAGAGAACAACTACATAAATTACTATGCTGTTGCACTAACATGTAGGTATCAGAATTGCAAAAGAAAACACCATTTGGTTCATGAGTAAAAATTGTGTACGTTCAGACAGATGTTGAAAAGCCGTATTGGATTAAAACGATTAATCAAATATACTTCCGACGTATATACCGTCCAAAAATAAAGGGGGATTAACAGTGGAAGTGGAATCACCTCAGTCGTCTCTTCGTCTGTCTGTTCGTGTGTCCATTCAATTAACCTTGTTAAAATGTTTTGCTACATTTTGTTTGTACAAAGTTCAAACGTGTTTGCTATTCCTCTATGTGTATAAAGTTTTGATGTGCACAATTCTGAATCGGACGGTGTAACTTACTAAAGTTATGCGTCTTAGTTGACTTTAAATCCCAGTACCAATCGTATGTTCACAAAAAAAACAGAATACATTAAATAACCATCTTGAACAAATAAAGATGACATAATGAAATCACAAAAGATGTATATCTGCTCATCCGCCTTTCTTTGAGTCATATACACAAAGGAGTACATGTAGTTCGTTTTTTTATTACAATACGAGCTTATACATATACCAGTTCTTTAATATAACATTAATTATTTCAATTATTTAAATATTTTTCAATAGCATTCCTTTTAGAATGTTTGATAGCACATGAACCCGGCTCTGTTGAAACAAAGCGGTCCTAACATCGGAGTTAACAGCCCATGATGTCACAGAAGGTCAAACACACCTAAGCAAATGCAGTACCTGTCCAGTAATAAAAGCTATGAAGTACATAATAAACGAACCATTCAAACGATGACAATTTGTGCTTGTGCCATATAAAATTTATGATTCAAACATACTAACAAATCTGTGATGTATACCCGGTATTACATAAACGTGTCATAAAACATTCAGAAAATGTTCATGTGCCATTGATATGACAGGTTTTTCATTCAAAGTCACCATGACCTCCGTGTTTTATTTTATGTTCATTCTGAATCAGCTGGCATAATTAAGTACTTTAAGTGTGGCTTTATGTGTTGACTATTCTATGATCTGTGTTATTGTGACAATTGCGAACAGCCCTTACATAATGGTCAACAAAATCCTTCCATATATATTTAGAACACTTTTGGTTAACCGTATTACAGATTTCCCTATTTTTTCTTGCTTAGAGATTCAACATTTTGATTGTAAATGTATAAACTTCCACAAAAATATACACATGGTGATGCTTTTAGTGTTGTCCAGAAGTAAATCCAGCCATTTCAATTATGTATGAATCTATGTTTTAGTTTATTCACCTTAACTGAATTACGGCTCACATAAATTATTCCAATTTATCCTGTCACATGCCTTTATATCAGACTGATAACTAGGTAACCTAATAACCAAAAAGTAATTAGGCTAGTTGAACACGTGACCTCGAATATCCGTCAGTCGCTCTCCGGTGACGGACTACTTTTTTGTATTAATAAAATACCAAATACATGTAAAGTACTGTTTGTTTAAACATGTATATATTGTTTTGTTTTCGTTGGATTTGATTTTTGTTGACCGAGTGTTCTAAATAAAACATTTAAAAAAAAAAAAACATTGTGTTAAAAAGTACTATGTGTAACCTACTGTATATCAAGCGCTTAAGCACTGTGATCGCTGTAATAAAAAATATAGCGTGACGTAAGGAAATCTACACAAGGTCAAACAATTTTGGAACATCACTTAGGCTTTATGTACGAATGTTGTAAAAAATGTGACATGATAAATAGCATAATAGGTTGGTGTCGTGGATGGAGAATGTAAACGGCTCACCCGATAAATTCCTCCGTCATGCCAGATAACCATTCTCCATTTACGTCAACAACCTTTTATTCTCTATATATTTCAAAGATTGCATTTTTTTCGCCTTGTTTAGCTTTCCAAACATATGTATGCCACTCAACAAATTGAAGGTAACCCGGAGTGTGCATATACATCATGAAAAAATCATGAAAACAAAATTTAATTGCTTAATATGTAGGCATATTTTGACCATGGCTTTTATATTTGTCGGTTGGTTCCGTTTATTCAGCCTACTGAAGATACCGTAGAAAGATGTAAATAAAGGACACCCGTGCAAACTAGATACCTTTGGATTATGATAGTATTTTTCGTCATATGTTGATACATTAATTTATGAGGAGCGTGCTCTTGAGTATTTTATTTACTTAAATGTACTTCAGATCTCATAAAATTTAAATTACTATTTTATTTATCCATGACGACCGTCGAATAGTTAGTATCTAAAGAAACAATATATTTTACAGACGAAATGCTGTGGATTGGTTTAACAGATCTGATGGCAGAAAATCAATACATGTGGATTGACGATATTTCTGAAGCACACTTTACAGGTCAATAACGATTTAAAAGGCAGTGAATGTTCTTGGCATGTGACAATTCTTTCATAAATATGTACAGAAATACACAAGTGATTTATATAACCATTATGCATACGTATAATCACAGCTGGCACACTTTCATGTAACGATGCGGACATACACTATTCATCATTCAACGCTTTAGGGAACATATTTCATTTATAAGAGTTATCATTCGGTTTATAGTTTAACCAACACATGCTGATTAACTAAATCAACATTTATCGAACAAGATTAAAAAAGCAAACACGATGAAGGCATACGTTATTAAAGCTTCCAGCATTTTAACATGTATATTTTATGTGTAGACTGGGCGCAAGGCCAATCCAATGGCGGCCTCGAGGACTGCATTTTACTTTAAAACAAAGACGCTTATAGGTTGCACGACTATCCCTGCAAATCGTTGGCTTCCCGTGTGCGTCTCGGGGTACGACGACCTTGAAGTTACGACCTTGAAGAAGTTAATTACAGAGTAATATAGGTATAAGTTGAAGAGGAAATATATCAATTACAAGTTTAAATGTAGGCGTATCTGTTATACTAGTCGTTGTTGCAGAACCTATCTGCAGTATGAAAAGTACAAGCAGTATTAGTAATAGTTATAGAAGAAGTTGTACTTGTAGTAGTAGAAGGAAGAGGAGTAGTAGGAGTGGTACTAGTAGTAGTAGTAGAAATAGTAGAAGTAGTAGTAGTAGTAGTAGTAGTAGTAGTAGTAGTAGTAGTAGTAGTAGTAGTAGTAGTAGTAGTAGTTTTAGTAGTAGTAGTAAAAGTAGTAGTAGTAGTAGCAGTAGTAGTAGTAGTAGCAGTTGTAGTAGTAGCAGTAGTTAGTAGTAGTAGTAGTAGTAGTAGTAGTAGTAGTAGTAGTAGTAGTAGTAGTAGTAGTAGTAGTAGTAGTAGTAGTAGTAGTAGTAGTAGTAGTAGTAGTAGTAGTAGTAGTAGTAGTAGTAGTAGTAGTAGTAGTAGTAGTAGTAGTAGTAGTAGTAGTAGTAGTAGTAGTAGTAGTAGTAGTAGTAGTAGTAGTAGTAGTAGTAGTAGTAGTAGTAGTAGTAGTAGAAGAAGTAGTAGAAGTCGAAGTAGTAGTAGTAGTAGTAGTAGTAGTAGTAGTAGTAGTAGTAGTAGTAGTAGTAGTAGTAGTAGTAGTAGTAGAAGTAGTAGTAGTAGTAGAAGTAGTAGTAGTAGTAGTAGTAGTAGTAGTAGTAGTAGTAGTAGTAGTAGTAACAGTAGTAGAAATAATATTTTTATGGCAGTCGCGGTGGTAGTGGTCGCAGTAGTAGGAATTAACTTTGTTGCCGGGTTTTTGGTGTTCGCATGTAAGCATACGTTTCTGGGAAGTACTTAAATAATACAAATAATAAGTTGGTTAACATATATAATTCCTTTTTACGCTTGTCAATGTTATACTAATATTTGCGTGCATAAACTGTCATAATAAGTTTATGTTTCAGACCAAGTCAGATTCAAATTTGGATGAATATCGACCGCCTTCCTTCGTTTTTCCACAAATGCATCTCTGAGAGAGTGTGTTATTTGTTTCCTACGTTTTATGAGAGGATTAATGTGGTAAATACACATATTCAAACACTTTTCTGAACATGGACATAAGGAAATTAAATGCTATTTTAACATGTATTACTACTTTCTCAAGAAAGCGTAAGACAATTTCACTAATTTAACAACTTGCAATGAAAAATGTTTTTTTGTTCTATTAAAAGGTTATACGTTATCTTATGTCATAAAACATTATATCGCTCACCACGCTTAAAATGATTATATTGGTACCTGTAACTTATGAATGTATTTAAAATAATATACATTCAAATGATTTGAAGTGTTATGTTGAATGGAAACATCGTAAGATCGTAAACATAAATCACGTGTATTGTTAAACGTATTGCAACACGGAACATGCCACAATAATCGCACACTTATCCATTTGTAACAATCTATTGCATGATGATAATATATTCAGATAAAGGCACTTCTTTCCATACCGTATAAATACGCTTTACATATATGAAATTGAGTTTATCCTTCTTTCCTACAGTGTCATTGGTTTGAACTTAATACTATATCAAGAAATGTAAATTGAGTAATTTCTAACAAATGTCATAAATGACTATTATCAAAATATTAGTTATACCCACGAATAAATAACAGTGATATGGATTGTGTTTCATATTATTGTTTGATTCTTGTTATATATGACAAATTGTTCATGAACATATTTCGTTTTAAACTTTGGTCAAATTCCAACTTATGAATCGGTTTGCGGCAAAATGTGACTGCATATAATTATGCAAAGCAATTGAACAATTAAAACTTTATATACATAGGTTATAACTGTATTGTCATAAGATAAAGTAATTGTTCTTTTATGATACTGTTTTCTTACTTTACAAGGAAAAATGAAATTTGTTATAAGACAAACAGCAAAATTAACAACAACAAATGCATATATTATGATAGATATTGAGATTTAAATGTTCATAACAAGGCTGTTGTGCTCTGTGTTCCGTATTGAAAATCTGGACAGATTACCTAAAGACGTTTGGAGATGTGTCGAAATTATTACATGTCTTGATACATGCGAGGCGTTAAGAAACTACACAAAATGAAACAAAACAAAAATTAAAGTAACTGCCAATGCATGATGTCTACGAGTTTTATGTTTCTTAAACTAGCAAAGTAATGAAGATAA
Organism: Dreissena polymorpha; assembly: GCF_020536995.1. NCBI lineage: Eukaryota > Metazoa > Mollusca > Bivalvia > Myida > Dreissenidae > Dreissena > Dreissena polymorpha. The sequence continues at coordinate 60,977,858 of NC_068368.1, read as the reverse complement.
CTGGGGGTAACATTAAGTTTAAGCAGAACACATATTAAGATATATATGACTGTTCAATGAGCATATACAAGCAGAGTTGTAATATTCTACGATATTTATAGTTCAATATTTGCACTGTAATAAAGAACAATTTCTAATTGATGTAACATGCAGCCAAATTATCTCATATAGTTGTTAACACAACACAGAGATTTAAGTGACTAGCTTGACATAACAGACAGTAAATAACGTTATGGAACATTCATTCTACATCAGATTATTTGTGAAAATGCGACAATTATAACGATACACAGTTTCCAACTAGTATGACAACGTAAATAAAAACAGATAAAGTTAAATACATGTACACTGAACATTGGCTTGGAAGTTCTCGAATTATTTTAAGCCTGATTTATTCAATAAAGTATAATGCACAACAATATCTTGCCTATTAATAAAATTAACAATAATGTTACAGATATTAACACTTACATTGTACTTTTCCTATCTTGCAAACATAACTTTAATAAGAATACAAGTTAGATATAAAAAAAATACGTTGGATAAACGCGTTTACTGGTGATTCAGCGGAAAAAATTCAAGCTTAAACGAATGAAAGTATCATTGTCGAAAACAAGGGGCGTTTGTCGAACTGGTAAAAACACACTGCATCAGTAGTAATGCTTCGAGAATATACAATATAAACGTCAAATTATTCTTAAAGGTAAAAATGTTCTTAAATTGAGGAAAGTTAATGGAAAAGAAAAAACCCACACAGGTCAAATTTAATTTTTTTTTCTAAAATAATGAGGATCTAAATAAATCATGACATGATTTGTAATGAATCCGTGTTAAACTTAATTAATTATGTTTTTGTCTAGTACCCTAATGATGATCCGTAATAAAAAAATATAATAAATATTGATTAAACATGATTTTTAAAGTATCCGAGGCGGCAGTGTTAGTATTTACGGCAGTATTTACAAGTCATACATATTTCATATACTGAAATGTGATAAATAGAAATAAAGTAATGTATATCTTGTATTATTATTTTGCCATGTAATGGTGCTTTTTATTTAAAACAAATTCAGTAAATGTTTAAAATAAATATGTGTGCACAAGACATAAATATTACACACAAGGTCTAATGTGTAACAAGGATACTGGTGATTGTGTATAGTGGTTTGTCTTCACAGCTAAAGGTATTTACAATTCTTATATTAGATTGCGTTACTAAAACAACATGATCAATGTTCATTAAATACTAATAGTATGACCAGCATCTATTTCGTATGTATGAAACACGAATTTTCATGTGAAACCGTAATATTACTTATGGCTCATATATGACGTTTCATTACACACTTTCATGTTATTAAATGGAAGAACAAACATGCATCGCGTGTTTCGCTTGTTGACGACGTTTATAATAATGAGTAGTCCGAATAATGGCGTGTACGTTGCATTGTATGTAACAACAGTGGTACGAAATCGACATTTGAGAATAGATCGAGCTGGGATTCGTTTGGTGTTTGATACCGTTTCTCTTTGTATGAAGGTGTAACAGGGTTTGGAGATTAGCGCACCGTACACTATTAGATTTGATTAAGTATGTGTATAATTAATGCAACACACATAAAGTATATTGCATTTATTTATAATTATTATAGAAGTATGTGTCTAAATATGTGCATTGTATTATTATTTAAACGTATAACTAATGATTTACACAATTTTAAATAATATATAATGAGAAATGTACCCGTTGAAAGATGTGTACTTAAAACCCTACTGTATTTGCGCGATGATGATCTCAAATATTAACTTTATGATGCTATATTCTTTAATCATTTTTCTAAAAAGAAGTGATGTAGTTGACACTCGTTCGTAGTTAAATTTGATCGTTCCTCAAAAAGTTTTAACTTGTTGCTCTGGTCTCTTTCCTACCATTGAGTAATTAAATGGTAATTAAAATAGAATGTGTTTTAATTCCCTTTTATTATTGTTTAATTTGAGGTACAATGCTATGAGGTTTAATTTTATTTACACTTATATGTATCATGAATATTTTTGGGCCAAGTGTGAGATTGAGCGCTCTTAAATCGGTTAAAACCCCCAATGCTTTGTATTGACCGTTCCAACGCGGTGACACCAGCTTTATTCTAATATGTGTTTATGTTTTTTTGTATTGTGCTGGCTTGTACTGTTGAGGCAATTAGTCATTTGCCCTAAATAAAGGACCAAATAATTGTATATAATGAGAATGCAATACTGCTCCAGCAGCTGGAGTTTATCTTCTTTTTATTAAATGCATTATATTTATAACCAAACAAATACAGACAGCTAGTGATACATTTATTATTTTTGTGTTGAATTTAGAATACGATAACGCAGTCAATGAGCTCAACATGTTTAGGATCAGGCGCATACGATTTAACCGAAAATATAACATAAAAATACACACTCAAACATGTTGTTTAATCCTTAAAAGATAGATAAAATATAACTTTGATATAGTATATCTTTTTTAGTGCCGCTATTAATAAACAAATTTTAAACACTCGTGAAACAATACATGTCTTTATTTTTTTATTAAAACAAAGAATCAGCACTAAAGCATATATATATATATATATATATATATATATATATATATATATATATATATATATATATATATATATATATATATATATATATATATATATAAGCACACATTGATTTGCAGAATATCTATATACTATGTACATAGAAGACACTATACAGAAGAACATTCATTGTTGTAAAACAAACGAAAACAAATTTATTCGGGACTGTATTGCACAACATAGTTAGTGTTCGAGGATAAACACGTTTAAATTAATGAAGAGATGTATATATGATGTATCTCATAAATGCATTTTTGTTTATTACGATATTCTATACAAGGCAGCTAATTACACAGAACCACTAAGCAAATATAATACCGAGCATATATTTTAATGATTTATGATTCTTCAAACGTTTGTTGTCATAATGTATGCTTGAGTACGTATCATGGCAAATCTATAAAATAACTGTTACTGTAGAGCTGAACAATTGTTATTATCGAAAATGTCCAGAATATGGCATTTAATGTTTTAGCCTAAATTTCGTCAAAAAGGTTACCGACATCTGTCCATGTTATTTCTGACGTAACACCGCAACATTCACTAACCGTGTCACTACATGACTGCTTGCTCTTATCGTGTTGCTCAGTATTGTTGTGGTCTTCTTAGGTGGGGTGAATCTTAACTACGGCATCATCGGACACGCTATTTGATCTCCTCTTGCAACATGGTCGTTTTTGCGTATATAACACAAATTTCTGTATACATAAAGGAATGTTTCCTTTGCGGTCGTGAATCCGTAAAGCCATTATGCAGAAAAAGAACACAGTTGAGCTGTACATCATCAGATTCATTAGGTAGTAATAAATGAAAGCCATTGGATCAGAGCTTAGTGGGATATTTCTATTAACTAGCTCAAGATAAACGACAAACGAAAGAAACACTGTGATCGCGACTGATGAACGCTCGCCGGAACTGGCTGGTAGCAGGAAAACGAAATTGTTGACTGCGCCTAGCAATGTTACAGGAATTATGATGTATACGATATAAAACTCGCTTCGCCTTCCTAAATGCAATTCTATTTCTAAATATGGGTCATTTCCTATATTGCTTCCTGAAAGTACATTACCTGCAATATACGTCCATTGGCTATTTTTGGCAAATTTGCTCATGTCAACTGCATTGCCTACATGCACTATAACTAATTCACTTAGTCCGTACGATGGGTCAATAAAACTAATACGGCAGATTTGTTTGTCAAACGGAAAGAACATGACATCTACGCTACAGACTATTTCGAACACGTTTCCTGTTGCCCATCGTACAATGCCATTATAAAAGATACGCAGTGAATTCTCAATACTTCCCAACTCCTGAATCGAACCAGCAGACTGTTGCAACAATAGTCGTGGGTGCCAAATGTCACGTGCTGACAACGCAACGGATGTTATGTTATCAAAATCGTCAGGACTTCCACGACATCCTTTCTTCAGTCCATTCGAGCGTAAACAACCACGTTAGAGCTATTTCGCAGTTAATTTCATCAAAACTGTTGATGCTGGCAAGATATGATTGGATACTGACGTTAACCTGTGATCGATGATCTTTTACTGGTAGTAAAACCTTGTTGTATCCATTTGTCATATTTATATACAGTTTAGACATAGTCCCTTCAACTAAAAACCAGCTTCCTATCAAAATACCGCAGCCTAGTATCCACTAGAGCAGTAACGATTCGTTTCGATGCATCGAAAAACCGGTTCAACGCTGCCGATTCGATTTCGATACCAATACGGCCGATTTCGATTCGATTCACTGCAATCGCGATTGATCCGCATTTTAAACCTTACTTTCCAAATTCGTCGTCTAAATTTTCTTGTCATTCGTAATACGTCTTGTGATTGGTCAATAGCCAATATGGCATCCAATGAATGAATTAATAACATGCTGAGCACTACATCAGCCGGTAAAATGGCTTCTTCAACCACGCTGAAAGATGCACCGTCAAAATTAAAATCAAAAGTATGGGAACCTTTCGGGTCTCGCGAAGTTTCTGATTTAAAGGCAACTTGCAAAACGTGTTGTGTTGACGTTAGTTACCCTAAATCTGGAGGCACTACAAATTTGAGACAACATTTAAAGAGAATACACTCGGTTGATATTTCAGATGTGAAATCTTCATCTCCCACGATGATTTTTTTTCTGATAAACACATGTGATACATTGTGCATTATATGTTTTTAAAGATTAACTCAGAAAGTTTCGTTCAATAAATGTGTTACTTATAAAACAATGTTGCGTTTTTAAATTGAAAAAAATAAACACTTTAAATGTACAACATAAAAAGTTAGTAACATATATCAAACATATTAATTCATGCCCTGGACATACAAAACATGAAAATAAATTATGAAATAGTTTGCAAAATAAGCAGCAAATTGTTAAATTTGACTCGAATCGAAAATAATCGAATCGGATCATTTGGTATCGAAATCGAATCGAATCGAATGATGGGTGAATCGTTACAGCTCTAGTATCCACACGGTTTTCATTTGTGTTGATTTATAATTTGTGAAGGCTTCTCTAAAATATTGAGTAGGCATACATGTGTTAAAAACAAATAAACGTTAAATCCGGTTTGAAAACTCAAGTATGTGTTTCGTTCAAACGCAATGTGAAAAATGAAGTAGTTAGAATCGCGGATACAAGTGAATGGTGGTTATCAATTATCATCTGATAAAATACATTAATCACATGAAAGTAATCAACATACAGAAACCCTAATGGGTATTTCTGATGTCAAGCAATTAATGAAACAAAGGCATTTATTCCCAGTTGAATTAAAGAAAGTGATTTAATGAGTTTCAGCTGCTCCTAGGTTTGTGCTAATGCGTCATTGCCGTTATTTAACAATAAAACGTTATTATGTTGTTTGAAAACGACGATATGCACTTCAATATGTTATGATACAACAACATTTAGTCTAAAGAACACATTAGTTAGTTAATGAAAATATTACTGTGAATACATTTCTAGTTGATTATCACATGTCATGCATGCAATCAACAATAGGGATGGAGAAACACTAATGCATCTCATTGTTTTCGGAAGGTCCACATAAACATCAAGCATATTTTGAACTAATCAAAATTGGCGTTACAGTCTCTGTAATTGCACAGCAGGGTAGGATAGGTGCAGTTAAAAGACACATGAATTAAACGCAATCATCTGAGTCATTCGCTTTTGTTACGAGAATTCAACCCTCGACGGTTTAATTTTAAGGGATAAACAGCTAGCTCTTACTAATAAGAGTTTATACTACTTTTAAGTTTAACAAGTTAATAATTTCGGAAGCAGGTTTAAATTAAGGTATATTAACACTTCGACTTACACGTTTCTTAAGATATATATATTCAACTTAGTTCCGTAGTTGAATACATAATATATAGATACATTTAAGTGAAAACACAGATTATGTGTAGCAAAATCAAACAGTATAAGTGTATAAGTGTATACGGAACCAAACAAAAACAAAATAATTGAACACATTTAAAGCGGCATATCACAAGTTTTGTTGTAATTCTTAACCTGACTTTACCAATTGAATGTTGTATGCAAATGTACATTTTAATATAATGAAAATATAAATGGTGTGAATCGAGATCATTACATAAGTATTCAAATAAAAACAGCACGTATACAATGCACTTACAGGGGCATATCAACGGTATTAATTGTGATTCTTGATATGACTCCCGATTCATGGCATATCATTTGTATTCATTAATGTTTATAAACGCAGTACCATATTATTGGAATTGCTAGGAAAATATATTTGAAAAACAATTTTATCTTTACAGTTCGTGTACGATAAAAACCTAATCCAACACAAGTATTTTTAGGAAAACGTTTAAATACTACAAACACGTTTGCATGTGAATAGAGATACTACAGAAGGCAATTATGACGTATGTGTATAACAATCATTCACAACCTACACGAACTTCGTTATATCTTTAATGAGTTTTAAAAAATTATAATAATCTATTAGTTGCTGATACGCCACTGTAATGTTATAATACTGAAATCTGTATTTGTTTTTAAATATACAATTACTCACATATTCATAGAAAATACATTTTAAGAACGAACGCGGAAGTTTTAATTATTTTTTATTACATGTAGCTTATTGTTTCATAGATCCATCTTTTGCTCATATTAAAATGAAATCGAGGGTGACGGGTGTTTTTATTTGTTTTGTTGAGCTTTGAGTTAAACGACTATTTCAACGTGTGAGTTCACCTCGCAATTATGCCTTAAAGAACAAAACTGAGCACACAAGTGAGAAAACGGTTGAAAATAATGTAATTCTCTGTGTCCATTTATAATTACGATTACAATGTTTATTTCATATCATAAAAATCAAATGGATATAATCACAGTTATTTCGACAATTAAAAAATATATAATTTCTTATTTTCAACTTTTAATACCTTCCCGCATATAGATTATATCCAAATTTACCCCCAAGAACTCGTGGGTTATCAAAAAGAAAAAAAGAAAACATATAAACAAGCAAATTCGTTGAATTCATATCCCCCCCCCCCAACTTACATTTTGTTTGTGACAGACGGGCGGACGTGGTCAAGTCTATATCTCTCCGCCTTTAGAGGGTAATATTAACCAGTTACCAGGTTCTTTTGTTCACAATTACAATTCGAAAAACAACTCGCATTCAAACAATAAAAATGCTAAGTTCCAACACATCACGACTGAAAATGCACTAAATAAATAAATATCATAAATATCAGATCCTGTTTGCTAAATATAATGCTGGTCATTGTTCTGTTAAATGTTAGAAGAAAATATCTTATTGAGAATCCATTATATACTTGTATATTAAATGCTGTTGTTTTCCCATTTCATAATACGGGCCTTATCAAATTCCCCTATGCTGTACGTGATTGCATGTCGTGTCTTAAGTATATCAGCGTGTTACAAAAATAAAAATAAAGATTTAACTATATTTAGGTAGAATAATTTAGATTGCAATGCATTCGTTTAATATGACGTTATATGTTTATTATAAATGGGCTGCACGTGCGGTACCTGCGTGTGTTCAAATCCTTTGCTTAACGATTGGCCAGCCTGTAAATGCCTTAGTTTACATCAATGTTTGCTTTCTAAATCAATTGCTAACCAAAAATAAACAAAATGTTACTTTTTTCGAATCATATTGGTCAAAAAGAAATAAATTAAGCGAACACAAATTAATACTATTCAAGTATTATATGCACGTTAGACAAGATGCAATCAAATCCGCACATGGTTCAGACGTATCAGAGCGTCGTAGATGAATAATTTTAATTCATCAGAAATTCAATGTTATAAATTATCTCAAACAACAAAAATAAAAGTTGATATCTTAAGCCGTTGTTTGCGAAATGAAAGTTATAAAATTGTTCCGATTTATTTTTAAGCATACCATGAAACGTACAGTACGATTTTAGTTATAGTTGATATACATGTATAACACATATACTTTGATGGCATGTTTTAAATATATAATGATTCAATAACAAATTGCTTAATTTAAAGGAAAGCTACCCTTTTTCAGCAAGTCTTACTTGCGACACAAACATTTTCAGTTATAATGAAGTATTGATTGTTTTTCCGTAATGAGATGCATGCTTGTTGTTAAAATCACTTGATTAAATAAAGGTTTGTGTGGTCGTAACGATGATGGTCGATTCTTATGGTGTAATTTAGGAGCTTCACATTGTTTGTACATTTTCTTAACTTCATAATACTTTATTTCGTGGTATCATTCCCTAATTGAATATGCATCCCGTTTTTATTCGAATATCCGAAAAAGCATACGCTTATTGCTTAACCGCTGTTACAGTTAAAACAAATTTGCGTAAAACTAAACTGCCGCGTACGTCCTAAATATCGGTACATGTGTGACGGAAATTAGCCAATATGCCGTGGCTTAATACTGCGCCGAATGTACGACTTATATCCCAGTGATCGGGAGGGGGGGGGGGGGGTACATGGCAAAGTCGATTGAAGATGAGTCTAGTATAATAATAAAACTATGAACCCATGCATTTACCATTCAAAATATCCGTTGTTCCTGCTATTCATGTGTTTCTGTCGAAGCAGTTTTATCTTTCCTCTTAAATAAAACATGAACATTGAAGAAACTAGCCTAATAGTTTTACATAAAAAGCCTTTGTGTTTAGAAGAGTTACTTGTAGTCTATGTGTACAGTTTAAGACTTTACAAGGTAGTCTACACTTGTATGTTTTCACAGACTTATTTGCCTCGTCGTCAACATCCACGGTAAACCATAAACCGAACTGCCTAAGCTCGACCGCAATGTCGCTAAAAAAATTACCTCGGAAAAAAGTGTATCTGCATGTTCGTATGTTCCTATATACGAGTTATATGTCAGACCTGTCAAAAACGTGGATCAATATAGAAATCTGTAAACAATACTGTGTATCCCATGGCGTTTATTTTACATATGATTTATACGGCAATGTTTTTTAATTTAAATAATTTGGGTGAATAGTTAAATAGAAAAATGTTTACGCAATTTTTCTTGCAAGAAAATATGCCACAATGTTTTATAACATACATTACAATTGTGAATGTGTTTATTCAAATGTATGTCTCATATCTTTTTTCATCTCCACTTCTCTTTCTCTTATCTATTTTCTATGTAAAGTTTAACACCCTGTCACAATTGTTAATATCTCTTTGTAAAAGATGCATTGTCACTGTATACTCATGTGTCACTATATATGTGATTTGAGCTTAATAAAGGTTATGTTGTTGTTGTTGTACAATTGTGAATGTGTTTATAAGTCGAAGTTGCATATATCTATGTAACAGCAATTTGCTTTGGCTTGCAATGACCATGCGGAACCAATGGCATTAATAAATGGTATCGGTAATTCCCGATTGACCTTTACTGGAAGAAGAAAATGGACACAGAAACAACAAAATGCACTATTATGAAGGTTTATTGGCATACACAGAGTTCAATATTGGTCCAGTAAGAGTCCTGCAGACAACATTCTAAAACGCAGTAGCTTTAATTGCGAAAAAAATAAAAGATAAACAGCAGATACGTGCCTATAAGTGTGTTGTCTAAATTAAATGCTTGTCCTCTATATGCGTTTGTTAACAGCTATTTACTCAAAACTCGAAAGTGAGATAGATGATTTCGATTTGTAGTTTTAAAACACGTTAGGATCGTTTTGAAACGCAAAACACTGATTTGAACGAAATGTATGCGAAAATGAAAAGGAACGTAATGAACCTGTATATTGTGCTAAAACGACGTTGTGAGTGACCTCCCTATAACACCGGATGGGTCAATTGTTCAACGTTGAGGTATCACATATATAAGCTCTTTGAAAGGGGGTTAAATGCATGTGGTTAAGTGTTGGTGTATGTAAATGTAATCATGCAAATGTTTCGAGTTAAACATTACTTTAATTGAGTCGGAACGTAAACTAATTGAAATTGTATTTGTCGTACCGACTTTTTAAATACAAATGCGTATCGGTCAGTGTCTACTAAATGCCGAAATATTGTATATGAATACTAAATGTTGCCGTGTCTATTATGTGTGCCAATGCTTTTGATAAGATAAGGACAGCAAGGAACGTTTAAAAGATACATGTCGCGGTTCTTTAAGGTGGTGACTACGACACAATTTGATAAAAATGCAGCTCGTGCTTATAATAGCGCTTATAATTGGCATCGCAGATGGTAATGCATAATTGTATGTTTTGGCGTGTTTTTTATGTCACGTTTATATTTGTGAGTTTTCTAAGTTGAATAATGGTAAGATTTATTTCATCATGAGTCAATTGTGAATATATGTTATACAAGTAAACTTAAAATGCCCGGCTTTTCATTTGAAGCAAACACGTTATCCGTCTGTCCTAACGGCTGGATAGCGTACGAGGGTTCCTGTTATCTTTTTGGACATGAGGATATTCCGATGACATTCACAGCGGCTGAGGTGAGTCCCCAATATAATCTTCGCATAATTTCAACAATAAGTATATAACCATCATCTTACAATGGGCAATCGAAACGCCTCGCGCTCATCTGTTTCTCAGCCTCGCATGATACACTTAGTCCTTCACATTTTTGTAAGAGAATAGAAAATGCATATACAATGCGAGGGGAAACACACTAATTAAAGGCAATCAATGATAAAAAAATGACATACAATGACATACAGAGCTTTGTAAAAATTATGATAATATCGTTACAGTTAAATGTCCATTTTATTTTATGATGCAAAGATAAGACAAAGTACTTCGAATAAATGTGTATGTTTATGACAATGATATGTCTCTAGCTATACAATGAAAATGTGAAAAGGCTTTGAAAAAAAGCTGCGCTTGTTAAACATAATATTTATCTCATAATAACTTAATATTCTCTCTATGAACAATATTGAATTCCACAGCATAGACGGATTACCCCTGAGTGTAAGTCGCACTTATATATAAAGGCTTAACATGACAACATATCGAATATTTATACCTTAATTACTCTAAGATTTCGAACACTCTCCGTTTTTGGTCACCCTTCTTTTTAGCATTTTATTTAAATTTTTCGTGACATAACGTTCTGGCATGCGGGTTTTCGTCCATAATTTATGACTCCCAATGTTCGGTCAGTATATTTTAAAGCGCTATTCTAAAGACGTCGGCCTTTTCTTTCGCTTATCTTGCGACACTTCGAGCATGAATTTTAACAACCGGATTAAGATAATAAAAACTGGAAAATGGACGCCTGAGGACCATCGACCATTACATTCACAAGTGATTCGGGTAAATATCATGTATACTAGTAGAAAAAATGGATTCACCCAACAGTATTTGCAACAGTTTTGTCCTATTAAGGTAGCTGAATGTTTGATGTTTTTTATTTTTTAGTCCAATCATTTCAGTCAAGAGTTAGCAAAGCTGTGAAATTGTAGTAAGTTCAAAGCAGAAAAAGAAGCGCAAATCACAATACAAGTATTGCTCATTGATGGATCGCTTTTATTTCAATAAAACAATATAATTATAATTTTAAAACACCTTTTTTTTTTTCTCTTAATTTTTGGACACCTGTAATTTTTGAATATTTTTCGTATCTAAATTTTCGGACACGCACAAAATAATTATTTGTAAGTGTCCGAGAATTAAGAGTAATCACGGTATACGATTTTTTTATCCATTATAAAACATACAATGTAAATATGTGCATAAGCAAGAACAAAAGAGGTATAATACAACAGTAGTAATGTCAAACACATATTATACACGATATGCTAGGATATACTGTTGTTGTTTTTTTGCTTTGATTGCATGTGGTGTATGCTGTTATTTTTAAATGAAATAATCAATCCTATATATGAGTTGCGTAGAATTAGGTAGAAGACAACTGGACTGGGTTATGAAAGTTTATCGTTTCCATTTTTGTTAAAAAAATGAAGATTATCGTTGTTGAGGGCTATTTCTTTTTCAATTTGGATCGTAAGTTTTGAATAGTTTAAAAAACAGTTTAAAGTAGGTATTTGTTTGTTGTATTTGAAGCGAAATATAAAATATTTTATACTATCATAATGTGGTTCACAAAGTTATTAATTTCTGGTATTGTAAAAGTATTCACACCGAAATATTTAAGAGAGACAGTTTTAATTGTAATTGTTGTTTCTCTAGAAAAGTTGTTAACTGGTTTCATAGAATTTGAATATTTTTGCACTCCCAGAAATGGTGCTCTATTGTTTCAATGTGTTCGCTGCATATATCACATAAATTTGTGTTGGATAGGTTGCACTTAAAAAGGTATTTATTTGTAGCTATGATTCTATGGACATATCTATATTGGAAATTTCTCAGTGTGCTATCTATAGTTGTTTTATATGCCATGATAAATATTTGTTTCCAATAAAATTCTTGTTCTCGAAGAGGCTGTGCCATTTATTTTGAATCTTGGGGTTTTCTGCGGGGGGGTTAATTTGTAGTTTGTACAATAGTTTGTTTGGTTTGGTTTGTTTTGCAAGTATGTTTTCCGTGAATGTTGCTTGAGTACTTGGTGTGTTATTTGTATTAATTGTAGATTTAATATGTATGGATATGATTTTAATGAATGTGTTATACATAAGAAAATTGCCTGAAGGTATTCCGTATATATAACAAAAATTCTCAAAAGAATAGAAGTCTTTTATTCTGTAATCGTACAGTTTGTCGACATACTTAATGTTTTCTTCAAACCAATGTTTATAGAAAAAAGTCTTATTGTTTGAAGTTACGTCTTTATTGTTCCATAAAATAGTTTTACTGGTGATTTGGGTTTCTAGATAATGAGTAACATTAGTCCATGCCGATAAAACATTAGATAGATGTTTTCGTTTGCAATTTCATGCAGAATGATATTGCTGATGTTACATTCAAAAGGTAAGGAGTCACCATATTTTTTAGGATTACCTGGTAGAATAATTTCCATTTACTTGTTTTTTTTTATTGTGTTCAACATGCTGTCCACGTGCTCGTAATATAATTCCATTAAGTTGTGTATGATAAATTCCTTTTAGTACTTGTTTTTTTAAATGTTATTTCATTCGCAATGTCTTTGGTATCGTTTGTGTTTGTTTCATGTAATTGTTTTTCAAGGGTTTCAATGATTTTGATGGTTTCAGTCTCAAGTTTGCGTGTTTCTTTTTGTTTAAATGATGTGTATCTAATTGTTGTGTTACGTATATTTCCTTTTATTACTTCCCATAAGGTGTTTGGGTTCGCATCTTTATTATTTTGAACTGTATTGAGTATTTCTTGTTTTATTTGCGTTTGTTATTGTGTATCTACTATTATGCTGTTATTGATTTAAAGTACCCTGGGCCTCTTTCAGGTTGTATTTTGTGTATTTTAAGTTCAACTAGAGAGTGTTCGGTCATAAATCCTGGTTACATGTGTCAATAATGTTGCAAAGTGACTCAGATATTAAAAAATAGTCTAATCTAAAATATATTGTTGGTTTTGTGTTTGAGTGCCAGGTGAATTTGCTTTCGTTTGGATTCTATTGTACGCCAGATGTCTATCATATTGTAATTTTCAATTATGTTGTTCAAAATGTTTCTATTTTTAGAATGAGCATAAAGGTTTCCCTTCTTTTTATCTAATAATGGGGTAAGAACAGTATTGGAATCACCACCGATTATAATGTTTTCATCTTGGTTATTAATTAAAAACGATTGTAATGTTTCGTAAAATGTGGAATCATCTATGTTAGGGCCGTAAACGTTGATTAATGTTAATTGTGTTTCATATATTTTGATATCTATACTTGCTTGTCTGCCAATTATTATTTCGTTAAAGTTATTGACTGTGATCCCTATATTGTTTTTAATCAGAAAGGCCTTGTTTATAAGTATGTTGTCCACTGAGGTAGATGTCTCCGTCCCATTCATCTTTTAAGGTTTGTGCTAAAGTATGTGTCAAGTGACTTTCTTGAAGTAGGCATACACTATATTTTTTTTGTCTAACCATTTGAATATTATTTATATAATGTATTAATTGTACAAACAGTGAAAACGAGCCGCGTTCAGGATATAAGGGGGGTTAACGCATAGTCCTCACAATAATTTCGACAATATTCTACTAAACTGGATTTGCGTTTAGGAGAGACTTTATTTAAACAAAAATATTCATACCGACAAAAGTATCGTAAATGACTTGCTGGTGTTGACTGCTCAGGCTAATAAGGAACGAGAATTTACGCCCATACTTTCCCGTTTTCTCAGAACATGGCTCAAATAAAGGCATTATATGCGAATTCATTCGCGTTGCAGCAATACTGCCGTCAACATGGCGGCGGCCATCTTATACACGTGGAGAACGTTCAGGAAAATGCATTCATCAAGGACCAACTTCGTGAACGCAAACGTAAGTTTTTAAGTTATGTTTACAAATGTGTATTTAATGTTCCAGAATCGAAAACGCGCATCGCGAATTTGATATCTTTCAATGTAAAGAATACTTAAAAACAACGAGCAGTTTTTTATTCAAGTATTCAATCCCGATAACGCAATATATGTTTATACTTTTACACACAATGAGTCATGCAATATGCCATCCGCTAGTAAGTAAATAACCCGCACGTGAAAACATGTTAAACGTTTGTGACGTTTGTTTTCTTTAAAGATGAGACAATAACGTTTAATATTTATTATTTAATAGCAGGGAAATAAATTAATATGACAACATGCAAATTTTTATATTAAAAACATGTTTAAGTTTGAGCAAACCCTTGATTTATTTTATAATTTTATGTAAAAAAACACCCACATATCTGCATATGATTATTCTTAATGGTAAACGTTTAACGTGTACAGAGTTGAACCTTTGCGTAAATCATGAAAATCAAACCGCAAACCAAAAAAACAACTTAAACAGAGAATTCGCAAACGTAAGTACATTGTGTGTGTGGGTGTGCGATAAAATGTGTCTAAGTGATCATTGATTGTTTAATAGATTATTTATATGTTTAATATTGTACCATGTGCAAGTTATACATTTTATAATCAGAAGAACAATACAAATGTGTAAAGTAATGCAAGTATAAACTTAATAGTGTGTCTATCTGATTGTTCGGAAAGAACAGACATTTTCAATAGGTTTTTCATAATGAAATAATATTGCATAATGCGATAATCTTCCCAAACCGAACACCTCTGAAAATAGAGACTCAGTATCGACAATTATCGGTTTATAGATACATTTGAACATAACACAAATGTGACTTCATACATTTAGTCATAAACAATAATATATCTATCAAAGAATACTTAAGTTACTATTTAATTCGGTTTGTTTGTCTGTAAATGCATGTTCCTAAAAGATAATTCGATATCGATATACTAGTATTCTTTGTCACATTTGACAATTCATTAACAAGCAGCCATGTGACCTAATAATTAATGCATGTCTTACAAGACAAATTATTTTTTAAGTTTAGTCAGTACGATTATCAATATATCAATACCAGTTACGTTCGTTCCCATCTTAGCAATCCATTGGTGGCTGGGCATCACTGACGAAGAAACGGAAGGCATTTGGAAATGGTTTGACGACGACAGTGTCGCTACGTACACAGGTGTTAAACTTTTGTATTCCCATCTTAATTGAATACATTAGAGAGTTAACTAGAGAGGGAGAGAGGTAGGGAGGGAGGGAGGGAGGGAGGGAGGGAGGGAGGGAGGTAGAGAGAGAGAGAGAGAGAGAGAGAGAGAGAGAGAGAGAGAGAGAGAGAGAGAGAGAGAGAGAGAGAGAGAGAGAGAGAGAGAGAGAGAGAGAGAGAGAGATTGCCTCTTATCTTTTATATGAGTGTCGGGTGTATGTCTGTTGTACGGCACAACGGTGGAATCATACGTCATATGTAACTTTATGTTCCTTTTTTGTGTAGCACAAGTACGCCATAAAATGTTTAACGCAGCATTTAAATTGTATCTGCCTTTATATTTCAGACTTTCAGCCGGATGACCACGATACTCTCGACCAGGATTGTTTGATATTTACGTCCGTATATGATTTCCGTTGGGCTGACGTGCAGTGTTCATATAAGTTTCCACCAATATGTGAAATAAGGTACTTATTTTGATAGGTATATTGTCATGGGTTATACATTATATCATCTATATAACGTAAGATCTATTCCCATTTTGCATAACAGACACACGTTTGATAAATACGTTCAATGAGGGTATTTATATTGTAATTGTATTTCAAACTTTATAATTTTCTAAAAATGTCCACAATCTGATTTTTGCCCTACTTTATGATACATCGAAAAATCTTTGTTAATTGAAATGAAAATTTATTTTAAAACTGTCATTGGTTGCCTTCATTTCATTACACAAACCATGCATATATAAAGTGTTTATTATGAAGGTCAATACTTTTGCTTGCAACAATGATAGATCAATTGCTTGAATTATATACAATAGATATATTTTGTAATAGCTATGAAATAGACGATTTCGGAGACTTGTTTTTCTTTTACTCGCATACAGGTAAGTAAAGACATTTTAGTTGAATGCATATCAGCCTTAATACTTACGTACTTGTTGTCTTTGGAAAAGACAGTGTCGAGGTTGGGACGAACTTAAAACATGTAATATGTTACTTTTGTGAATTAATACTCCACTAAAATGTCAAGACTGTCTGTGGCGTTTTTTAACATTACACATATATCTTACGTTTCAGATCGGAACACATCGAGCCAGGAGTTGTTGGTTAACACATAAACAGCTACCTAAAATATTGGAAAATGTTGTATTTCAACCGTGTCCCATAGACTAGTGTGTTCGTGTATTTTCATTGGATGCATTCAATTTTTGAAATTAAACGATAACAATATAGAGGCCTTAATTGTTGTTTTTGCCAAGGGCAAGGTAGGTGGTCAAGGTTAAGGTTTGCAATACTACACTACACATGGTTTCCATGGTATACGGATTTTCGAACCTCTATATTGTATTGACGACTGCATAACTGTCTGATAACATGCTCTCGGTTGGGAAACCTAACCAGTTGTACTTGGTTTACGGAGAAGCAATGGTCATAAGTTATATTATTTCACATCGATCTTCCGATTACACATATGTGAAATATATGAGAAACATTATCAGGAGACTGTTGCTTACATCCGCGCGTCTTTTTAATATGTACGGCAAGTGATCAGTTGCCAATATTGTACCGGACAAAACATAATACACAAAATTCACTATTAAATAATTAAAATGTATCACTTGCGTGTCACCGCCTTATCGTGTTTGGATAGCGATCAAGATACCGAGTTGTTTCTCTTTCCCGATGGACCTACTTAGTATTCAAATTAAAACGTGCATATGCATGACCGTACTTTAAAAACGGCACTGGCTGTTTAACATGTTTATTGAGCTGTAACAAGGTCACAAATGAGGCAAATGTTTTAAATATGTTTTATTATATTTTTGCCAGGGTTAAGATTGCTTTTACCCCATTTCACTCCTTTTAAATTTTGTGTGGACATGTATGAATTGTTCTTTAAATTGTACCTCCTGGGTTTTGACCCATAAGACCCACATTCTAACATTCCTAGATATTATAAAATATAATAAAAGTATATGATGCATGTGGCTTTCAGAGTGGAAAAAATGTTTTTCTAACATCACACAGGGGGGGGGGGGGGGGGGTAAAAATGTGCAAGCAGCCTGGAACTCAAAACCAGGAAATTGAACTATAAGAGCGAGTGCTCCCCGACTGAGCATTGGGCCGCCACAAAACTTCTGCTTTTACGGGACCATGTTGATACCTTCACATACATACTCAACTATAAATATGTATTCATTCTCGAATACAGGGATTGTGGGTGTTATACAATTCACCATGGGTTAATTAAAAAATACACAGGTTACGTTGGGCGCCGAATGTCACAATGCGAGAAAATTGTGCGAGCATCCAGATGATATTTTACCAGGTGACCTAGTCCTTTTTGTTTAACAGAACAGTACTTTAATCTGTTAACAAATTAGGTTTGACAACTGTGCATGTCGGATAATCTTATTTGTTTTCACGATTCTGTATAGATAATACCTCGAAAATCTGACCTGATTGTAGAAACAACAGACAATGTCGTATGAAATTAACCTGAAATGTTATTTAAGAAGCGTTTAACATTCCTTACATATAAGTACCATGCCTGTGCGAAAGGTGTCGTCCCAGATCGGCCTTTACAATCCTCTAAGGCTATTCAGGGATCTACACATACATTCTACATTTATGGAATTTCTCCTTTAAATGAAGGCTGTTCTAAAAAACAAAATTCTTTCTTTGTTTCACAGTTGAGTGTGCTCACGCATCATATTTTAAATGTATACTTTTTAGAGCGAAAAAGTTATCGAACATGCCCAGTATATGACATTCAATATTTCGCCTTAAACGTCCGTAAACTGGCCCCGGGATCAAAGCATGGTATTTATATTTATAACCTACACTTGTATCACCCTTGTCAAAATCTGACTGACTACATTGACTTTATGAACAAAACTGTATCAGGTAACGACAAGGTCGTTAATGTGTTCATTGAACCAATGTATGTTTCTACAACTGTACTGTTGTCGTGCGTTGCTTCAAACGAGTATTATGCTAATTTGATTGTTAAATGAAAGTAGGGTCAGTTCCCTGTGTTTAGTTTCATTATGAAAAATCTGCAGTATAATGTTTAGTCCCCTAAAACGAAAAAAACAGGTGAGAGCTATTTCATATTCCCTTTTATATCATTTAAACGGTTGATGCTGATAATCATGGAAGGATGCTGACGTTAACCTGTGTTTGATGATCAATAACAGGTTATAAGAATAAGCTGTATACGTTTGTCATATTTTAACAAAGCATATACATACTCCATTCAACCTGAATCAATTGCACTGAAAGAAAAAGTAAAAGTACTGTCCGTATGGTGTTTATGTCTTTGTTTTACAAAGTTTGGCACACAATTATCTTCGAAGAGTTTTTCGGCAAACATTTGCCAAATGGTTATTCTAATTGCTGGCGGCGTTAAATTCGCTGGTAGAGAATTTTGTATTTTACTTCAGATGTTTAGTAAAAAAAAGTGTTACAAATCGATGATAAAATGAAGATTTGCAAATTCACATAATTAATTGTCTCACAATTATATTTACAATAGTGTTGCTCTGTCTGACGTAAAGAAATTAACGGAATGCAGAACAAGCTTTATCCTGCCTCTGTTTTAAACATTGACCGAATAAAGCAGGGTCGAATAAAAAATTTTATATCCGGTCAACAGGAAGTAGTGTATTCCTACGCACGCTGCATTCTATACATAGATGGTGACGTCACTACGTTATTGTCACCTCTATGCTTAGACGCATCACATTCCCCTGGTTTGGGGAATTATGCTTTCGCCAAAGTAGTTCTGCGTAGGAATGAAAATGTTAATATAAAAGAAAAATCGTTTTTATTGTGTGTTTAAAACGGAATGTTGTTTAAAGAAATGTTATTTAATTATGTTTAAATGTGATTTTGAATCTCTATTAAGCCTGATAGAGATTATCAGAAGCATGATTACCAGACCTTCTTTCGCTTTCACTTTTCATTCGTAAAAGAAGTGCTACCCAAAATTCCTTTCGCGTTAGTACACAGGTCAGAAAGACCGGTGTGTACACAATGACGAACGCTGTGACGATTAACATATTGTAATATTTGACCTTTGAAATTTATTGGAACGCATCATTTATATTATCGTTATATTACATATCATCCCTTTTTTCTGCTTTAAAATATATTACCAAACCAGCTTTCCGTATTTATCATTTCATCTACTTTAATACGCAATTTATGACGTATCTACTCTAGTGTGACGTCATTTCTCGGACAAAACATACTATCAAGTTTCTCATAGTTTGGGTCAGAGTGGTAAGCAATATATACAAACGCTATCAAAAATAGTGTGGTTTAAAATACATTACGATAATAGGGATGGAAAAAAAGAAAATTGATTTCGACAAAGGGATTGAAGAACAGAAAATGGATGTGTATATCGTTGTACATTTATTGTTATAAGCAATTGATTAACGTTGTCATTAAGGTAAATACAATTTAGTTTTTGTTTTGCTGCTGCATTTTGTTTTTTCATTTTTTACCAAGAAAAATATCACATTCTCGATTCGTTTTCTATTTTTTCTTATATTTTCAATAGGAAAGTATTAAAAGGAACAGTTTAAAGTGGAACTATGTTTTACGTGACACAATCGGTAGTTATTCGGTCGTCTGGAATGTTGCGTACATGAAGGAGGCTCTACGAGAATATTTATATTGTAATGTCAATTTATCATTTGTCTAAAGATAAAATGTGTTGTGGGAATGTCCTGTAATTCAACATTTTTGGAACGGTGTTAAAGTGTATATCGAACAAACAGCGAACTTGCCGTTTATTTCATATTTTGATTATGAACATATAAGCTTCTGTAACGTTTCAACAGGTCATTCGAACATGTCACAGATTGTTAATTTTATCACATTGTTGGCAAAATTATATATTTTTAGAAGTAAGTGCCAGAACAATATACCCAATATTAATCATTTTATAACATTTCTTCAGAATAGGCTCAAAATTGAGGAGATAATTGCTTTCAATAAAAATCAAATAGAAACTTTTAGAACAACTTGGAATAGTTTTTTAAGATAATTCATTTAAAATTGTAGTCTGAATATGCATCTTTATGCTTCGATATATTTTGTCGAATTGTATTAAATTATTTTTTTGCTACAGTCTCATGTAAGACTCTCGACAGATGTTTGTAGTATTGTTTTTTTCTTTGTTTTTTTTCTGTTATAACTCCATGCGTGTAAGTGTATTGTGTATTGATGAATAAATATATATATTTAAAAAAAAAAAAAAAAAAAAAAAAAGATAAAATGTGTCAACGGTATGAAGCAGGATAAATAGAATACATAGTTGGTGCCGATACGGAGAAAGTATATCCGGTTCGGCCCGAAAAAGAAAAATTGGGCTCGCTAAAGCTCGAAATATTTTCTTTTTCTAAGCCTCACCGGATACACTTTCTCCATCTCAGTACCAACCATTTATTCCCTATTTCTTAGATTATTCACACAATTTAATTTAATGTATTTTATCACATACTTCGTTTATTGCAATAATGCAATCGAACATTTGAACACGCGAACACATGTATTAGTAGAACGTTTGCGTTGGTTGTTTTGTTTAATACGTTGTTATGCTTTATTGATTATTCCTAGTTAAACATTTGGATGGGGCTGGATTTGTTTAGTTCCTGTGTTTAATAGAATACAAAGGAAGCATAAAAAACACCGTACACAATAGCGGTTGGACTCTTCTTACTAACATCAATAATTCCTATTAAATGCAGATACCAATAACTTACATCTTGTAACCACTAGACACAAAACAAATAATAAATGGTGCACGCTGAGACTTGAAATTAGTGCAAAATGTGTCTGAACAGGCTAATTCGATACGGGTTATTTTGCTTTTAAGTATTTTTTTTATTTTGAAGAACTCATCGTTACAAAATCCATTCTAAGCGGAAAGTGTTATCCCTGATCCCTCGCGTATGACGCAGTCTAACTTTGGATGACATTTAGGCCTATTGGGTTTTCCCAAACGTGGCTTAACTGTATAAATACAAATAGTACAAACCTTTTACCACAGCCAAGCAGAGGAGATTAATAAAAAGCAGTTCTGTACGTGAAAAGACGTGAACCATTCTTTTCATTTTGTAAATACAAATGTTACATGTGTCATTTAAATTCCATTGATAACACTAGTAACAACAGTAAATTTAGTTTAATACACATTCAATTACTTAGCGATTTCCCAGAGAAATATATTGTCGAAGCACGAAAACACGTTGGATATTAATAACATAAATGCGGGGGGACAACAAAGTCCCTCGATTTACATTTGCTGACCAATGAAAATAACACACGTTCAAAGTTTATTAGCAATCGGCAATAAAAACATGCCTTTAGCCATTTACAAAATAATTATGGCAAATACAATATTATCTGTAAAGTAATATTATTACACACACAAAATGTACATATAAATATTCAAGCATAATATACATTCTTTTAGGTATTTACAAATTCCTTATATATTAGTTACTTTTTTGATGACAGTAGTTTTGAATAAATTTACGGTAGGCCAAGAGATAGGTCCAATAAATTTCAATCTTAAGTGTCTATAATTTTCACAACAAAGTAGGAAGTGATACTCAGATTCAACAACTTTCATATTGCAGCATCGACAAAGTCTCTGATCACGATCATTACCTTGGAATCTACCCGCTTCAATTTCTAGATGGTGCGATGATAGTCTAAAACGGGCAAATTGTTTCAGAAGGTCATTTTTTTCTATTTTTAGCTCATCTATTTCTTGAAAAAAAAATTATGAGCTATTGTCATCACCTTGGCTTCGGCGCAAGCGTCGGCGTCAGCGTCGGCGTCCGGTTAAGTTTTGCGTTTAGGTCCACTTTTCTCATAAAGTATCAATGCTATTGCATTCAAACTTGGTACACTTACTTACTATCATGAGAAGACTGGGCAGGCAAAGTCAGATAACTCTGACTTGCTTTTTGACAGAATTATGGGCCCTTTTTTATAATTAGAAAATTTAAAGTTTTGGTTAAGTTTTGTGTTTAGGTCCATTTTATTCCTTAAGTATCACAGCTATTGCTTTCATACTTGCAACTCTTACTAACTATCATAAGGGGACTGTGCAGGCAAAGTTATGTAACTCTGACTGGCATTTTGACAGAATTATGTGCCCTGTGAATACTTATAAAATTGAAAATTTTGTTAAGTTTTGTTTTTTGATCCACTTTTTTCCTAAAGTATCAAAGCTATTGCTTTCATACTTGCAACACTTACTGACTATCGTAAGGGGACTGTGCAGGCAAAGTTATGTAACTCTGTCTGGCATTTTGACGGAATTATGGGCCCTTTATACTTGACAATTTGGTTAAGTTTTGTGTTTTGGTCCACTTTACCCCAGGGCCTAAAGTATCATAGATATTGCTTTCATACTTGGAACACTCGCAAACTAATATAAGTGGACTGTAAAAGACAAGTTGCATAACTCTGGTTTTCAATTTTACGGAATTATGGCCCTTTTTTGACTTAGTAACTTTGAATATATGGTTACATTTTGTGTTGTTAGGTCCACTGTACATCTAAAGTATCAAGGCTCAATCCCCCCCCCCCCGAATTTCCCCCCTCATTCCTCCCCCCCCCCCAATTTTTTTTTAAAGACCAACTTATAAATGACCACCACACCCTAACACTATACCCCCAACCCCCCCAACCCCCACCCCCACCCCAAAAAATAATTTGTATGCCCCCAGTAGGGTTGCATATAGCAGTTGAACTGCCCGTCAGTATGTCAGTCAGTCTGTCCGTCCGTCCGAAAAAAACTTTAACATTGGCCATAACTTTTTCACTATTGAAGATAGTAACTTGATATTTGGCGTGCATGTGAATCTCATGGAGCTGCACATTTTGAGTGGTGTAAGGCCAAGGTTAAGGTCATCCTTCAAGGTCAAATGTCAAATATATGGCGTCTGTCCGTCCGAAAACTTTAACTTGGCCAAAACTTTTTTAATATTGAAGATAGCAACTTGATATTTGGCATGCATGTGTATCTCAGGAAGCTGCATATTTTGAGTGTTGGAAATTCAAGGTCAAGGTCATCCTTCAAGTTAAAAAAATAAATTTTTGAAAGCGGCGTTCTCATGAAGCTGCACATTTGAGTCGTGGAAGTTCAAGGTCAAGGTAATCCTTCAAGGTCAAGGTCATACTTCAAGGTCATGGTAAAAAATAAAATAAAATTCAAAGCGGCGTTATCATGAAGCTGCACATTTTGAGTGGTGGAAGTTCAAGGTCAAGGTCATCCTTCAAGGTGAAGTTCATCCTTCAAGGTCAAAAAGGTTTGCTTTTTGGAAGATAATGTAATAAATGACTACACCCCCACACTATACACCCCTCTCCGCCCTCCCTCCTTTGTGATTGAAATTGAGATAGATTCACCTTTAAAAAGTAAAATAGATCAGTGGTCTGCACCCGCAAGGCGGTGCTCTTGTTAATAAGTACTTTTCACAGACAAATTCAGATTTGAATAAGCAAAAATGCTGTAATTTAGACATTGATTGCATGGTTCCTTTCCGTTCTTGAAAATGTCTCTAAGTTTATTTTTCAAGCTTGAAAAGTAGTTTCCATTTTTCATATTTTTTAACCAAAATCGTATCGCCCTTTCTTTACATACAGGAGAATTCGAACGACCATGGCGTCAAATAATGAAAGTTTGGTTTTAATGTTTAATTGTACTCTATCAAAATAGATAATAAGCTACAGTATGCTTTAAGAGTTATATGACATACACACTTTAGATGACACAAATTAACCTGAATTTCATGTTTAAAATCTTATTAGTGACTGACATTGTGAATTTTTTATAATCATTTTGTGGAAAGAAATAATGAAATTTCATTAGTTTATATACCGTAAGGTCCGTCCACTTCTTTTTTATTTCGTCAACTTCGCGGCTGCTCAAGCCAACGCTGTTCACTCTGAAATTGATCATTTTTAGGTGTGTGTTTACAAATACAATTGAAATTAATTAATAATTTATGAAATATAATGCACACTGGGTCATACATGATATGCCAAAACATTATTATACAGTACGCATTCTAATGTACCAAGATAAATATATACATGTATACCGTGGAAGCAAATATGTGTAAGAAATTGAAGATGAGAATACAACTTTAAAAAAGGGAGATAATTTATTATATCCCTTTAAAATTGTATTTACCCTAAAAACAAACACAAAATTAATTATATGCAATGCTTCCTTCAAATTTACTGCATATTAATAATATATTGATTGATCATCGAAAAAACTCGATTATTCGTCTGCTAATTGTTTTATTATATAAGCATACACTAGCAGCTTGTCAATGTTACCTAAGTTCAAACGCGATAAATTATGATTCCGCTTATTTTCTAACTAACATCAACATGCAAACATGCATACAAACTTTTTCATGTTGTTGAGTAAGATACAAAATATGAATATAAATAAAATAAATCAGAACATTTATGATAAATATTGACAGACATAAATCATTTAAATATTTTTTTAAGAAACGATGTCGATACATTTACTATACGTACTTCTCACAGGTGTACGCCCAGAACTCTTCTTTTTTCCAGTTCGTCACTTCAATAGTCATTTTACTGACCAATAACGAGTTATTGTCCGTGCATGCCTGCACTAAACAGGCGATCTCCGTCTCCGACCGATTGGGCTTTCGTTTCCCCTTGTTCATTTTGTCGGCCATCTTGCTTGTTATGACAACAGACGACTTTGACATAACGCGGGAAATCGAGTGATGACGTTTTCGACTGGTTCGCGATATTCCAAATCATACGCTAAGCTAAAATCTTAGCTGCGACTCGATACTTACGACAACGTTCATAAAACGGGTATTAGCGGATCGTAAATGAAATCGTAAGTGAAAGGTTTAAGATAAGATCCGCTAAGATAAGACATGTTGATAAAACGGCCTCCTGGTCATATAACATTTTAACAGCGTTTTTCATGTTTCCTGTAATGGTAAAATGTATGCCCAAGTAAGTAAAATCATCAACAATTTCGATGCTTTCTCCATTAATACTTATGTTTATTTCCGAATTTACAACTGTTTTACGTTTTTTCAAAAACACAGATTTTGGTTTTATTGACATTTATTTTCAAGCCCCATTTTACTGAATACCGATATATAGCATCAAGTTGGGCTTGTAAACTAAGCTGATCTGTTTTGAACAATGCAATGTCATCGACAAACAAGATCATGTACATAGAGATAAGTTCTACATCTTTTTTCAATTAAATCATCCAAATTGATACAAAACGTAATTAATAAATAAGATAAATAATATCGGCGAGAGTGGCTCCCCTTGTTTTAAGCCCATCGTAACTTCAAAGAAGTCTGACTCAGAAATATGCAGTCTGCAGAGTCTGCATGCTCAATGTCAAAGTGAAGATTTCATGAAGTCATAAAATGATTTTGTACAGTTCTCTGAGCGTCTCGATTCAGTTGTAGTGCATTCCGGAAAACCAAAAAATTTTTAATTGTTTCGCATGGAACGAGCTTTTAAATCGTTGATCTCTTCCTGCACTGAATTGGATTTTTGGATCTCACTTTCAAGTTTGTATATCCTGTCACGCTCAGCTTTAAGCTCGCTCTCAAGAAAACAGTGTTTGGACTTACTATTCAAACATGTTCAGTCTTTTAATGTCTTCACACTGTTTGGAGTCAAACTCGCAGTGACCCTTAATGTTGGACATTCGGGTGTGGATTTCTTTGGAATCCGTTTCAAGGCTCATTACACGGGTTTCAATGCTGGACATTTTTGTATTCAGTTCAGAGAGCTGTGATTGTATAGTGTCAAGCTTCGCAATTCGTGAGTCTACAGAGTTTAATCGATCAAGAATTTGCGAGAGATTGTCGTTTGTGTCATACCTTGCCCTTGGTGGACGGTCTGCTGAGCCGACTGTTGTGCCATTGTTTGCATCTGATAGTGGACGTGCTGTGGCTGCGGCAAATAGAAGGCGCCGGGACATGTTATACGACAATTGGTTTGGAGATTGTATTGAGTTCACCGAATGGAAGTTTTGATGACACTGTGCAGTTGATGGCATCGATAAGGCAGACGTGCTAGGTTCCTGTGCAACTACTCTCTTGTCGGGTTGGTCCGATCCTCCGTCAGGCGTCGATAAGTTTCGCTTTTTACCTTTTTTCCTTTTTTGTGCTGCTTTGTTTGCTATTAGTGTTTTGTTTCTGCATAGATGGCATTGGACCTGGAATAAGACAATCTCGACCCAAATCGGGCTATCAGAGCCCTTTGATATAGCCCAGCTCGCGCCAACTTTGAAAAAAATCCTTTGTTCACACCTTTTACAACCCCTATAGTTTTCAATGTTCACAGTCATTTAAATTATCCTGTTTAACATCCAATTTTTCTGTTTCACAATAAACCAAGACTTGTGTATGATATTATTACAAATTAAAACCGTTTTCTGTAGTTGTGTTGCTTTTATTTCAAAGAAATACTTATTTTTTTAAGAGCGTTCATAATTTCGACTTGCCCGCCATAACGCATGCGCAATAACAGTAAATCAAAATCGTTGGTCTATAATTCGT
Organism: Dreissena polymorpha; assembly: GCF_020536995.1. Lineage (NCBI taxonomy): Eukaryota > Metazoa > Mollusca > Bivalvia > Myida > Dreissenidae > Dreissena > Dreissena polymorpha. The sequence goes on along the minus strand of NC_068368.1, from coordinate 60,950,462 downwards.
ACTTTGTCGCTGAAATATAGCTATTAATGGTAGCTTGTACATGTATTAACATACCAACTCCGTGATTGAAGCAATCAAGCAGCTAAAGAAGTACATATGCTTTTCCTTTGTTTGGTTTTTATATTAAAATATTCTTGGTTTAAACACTATTTATTCCGATACTTGAAGTTAAATATAGTCAATACAATACAAACATATTTACTATTTACAAACACTGTTAGGCAGCTAGAAAGTGCTGAATTGCTTAATATAAGAGCTACTGAATACAATTGACAGAATTTATAAGAAAACTCGAGGCTTATACTGTGTCTCTCTTCCGTCTTTGACCAAAGCGGCTGATATGGTTTAAACAACCAAGTATAACAACAATTCTTAGCAATGGCAAATTTACGAACAATATAGAACGGTGATCGGTATTTGTTTACCGTTTGAAATGGAAAAATAATAAATATTATAACACAGTAGTATTGATAGAACAAAAGCTATTAGGTTGCGACGGAAAGGAATATAACTGAAAGAGTAGAGTTTCAGAATAAGAGAATTTGCGGTAACAGAAGAAGCAATTGCGGGACGGGGCCTCGTGAGCAGAATATGGTTTGTTCCTGAGATGGAATAGGGTTAGAATCTATAACTTTCTCAGATAGTTAATAAATTTACTTCGTATGATCCGTCTTTAACACCGACAATAAGTAGTTGCAAAGTTATGGATTTTGAAACTGGACAGATTGTCAAAAAGTAAAGCTCTTTTTCAGTATAAATGGGGGATTGAAGAACAAGTGAAATGTATCTTCAATCTCACCGCATTGATAATATGTACTTTGTACAATGTTTTAGCATACACATGTTCATTTAAGCTGCTACAATTCATTCGTAAACAAGAATGTAGAGCATTAGACGTCTGCTCCCCATCGAAGTAATGCTGGGGAATTATTTGTTATCTGTAGTTAAATTTGCTTTGAAAGCAGAGAGAGAAGGAGCCGTTCTTACATGATCTGGTAGATTGTTCCATAAGTTAACAGTTGGTTGTAGAAAAGATCGTGAACAAAGTTTTGATTTCAATTGAATGTTGTGAATATTGTAAGAGTTAAGAAGTGGACATTCTTAAACATTCTTATAATGTTTTATTTTTCAAATTCCTCGAGCACTTTTTACGTTAAAATACTTTCGGCACAAACAGAGCAACAGAGATAAGAATGTGTTTCTTCCGACATTGAATTTAGATGTCAGTGTTGGATTAAACTTGAAGGTTTGTTCTTGATAGTGTGAACATATAGATGATACACGGAGAATGAGTAAGAAGACATGTTTGCAACACTTACATAGTATTGTATGATAAGCAATAGTAGGCGTAGCAGTATTAGAAGCAGTATTTTTATGTAAACGCATAATTATAACATATTATTGCGAAAACCTTAGCTAAGCATATATTTTTTTAGGGACAAAAGCAACATAGTATCGAAATTGTAATAGCGCATGTATATATATTATAAGTAACGCTTTGTAAAAATTATTCTCTTTTATCAATGTCATAATATTAAATCAATGCGTTTGTATAAATTATTGAAGGAGAAATTACATTTGTTTCGATATTCGAACAGTATCGTTTTATGTAAACACATCATTTTGTAGAGTTATTGCATGGTAGCGAAACTTTATATTTGCATTTATATAAATAGTCTGACATTATGATTTTGCAACTAATCTATTAAATAGCCATTAAAAGTATATCTAAAAATAGACCGTTCCATAATCGATAAATTGACCGCCGCCATATTGTCAGTCACGTGACTGTCCGCCATTACACTGCTGCTAACTTGTCTGAGTCTGCGATTCCAAAAGTCAAAGACGTAGAGAATACCCGCTTCACCGTTGTCTGATAAATAAATTACTTAATGAATAAATGTGAGGCGATTATCACATTTTTGATGTTTAAATGATTGTTTGAAGTTGACATTTGATTGTTACAAATAAAATGTTTAAAATGCTTTCGTGTATTTGTTTTTTTATTTGTAATCAAGTGGTAATCATCGGCGAAAATTTGCCGGTTCAGTCGCTCATACTATGTCTTTGATAAGACTTGTTACTTTTAACGTTTCACAAACAATTCACGCATGTATTGTTGTGTTGATTTTAATAGCCGCAACATCAAGCAGATTATATTTTAATTAATACTTATAAAAGATTCTCGCGCAATTAATTATTTGTAATTGGTCTCATTTGGTAAAAATCTACATTCCAAAATCATAACATACATGTATCATATATGGTATTTTTGATACGCCTTCCATTATTTTTCTTGTTCTAACTGATATCAGAGATAAAAAATTGTGGTTTGGATTTATATATTTTTTTAGATGGAATTTTGTTACGTTAAGAAACGAGCTTTTTATCATGAGAGAGTGATATTGATCTTGACGATCTTTTATGTGATTATTCGGAAGATGAAGAGAATGTGATCTATGTGATATATCTATATTTTCATCTTTGAATCATTTAACAGCTATAAAGCTTAAATACTAACAAATGTATTTTATAGGTCTTTGAAGTAACGCAAAACATATGGATAACGACACCAAATGTTTAGTCAATTAATCCACACACAAAAAAAGAACTCCGAAAAAAACAACACCTAAATAATATTTCAAAAATATATTATTAAGCGCCAAACGAATTTATTAATACATTTATTTGCAACTTTCAAAACGCGGCATAAGCATCAAATTAAAGATTATCTGAAGACTGAAAGGCCGACAATTTGACACAACAAAGAGCTCTATGCATAAGCCGTAATATTTTTTTGCAGAAAAGCTTCAATAAATTACAATAGTAATACATCTAATTATAAAAATATAATTATCAATGGCATGAGTACGCTAGTGTGATAAATAAATGAGTGTTAGAAAGTGTAAGGAATGCTTTGAAAATAAACATACTACAAAGCCATATTAAAAGCAAAGGACATGACAGTATTTACATGTAATTTTAATTTGATGGGTTTTGTACAAAGAATGACGCTATTGAGGAATATTAACATACAACTGAAAAAACACAACTTCATATGATGCAAATTGAACTGTGTACTCATGTATATTGAAAACTCGTTACTAGTGAGTATGAGTGACACATATCGAACATTTTAACACACATATATTTATATACATATATATATTTTTAAATATTTTTTACCTCTGTTTGGTGTCAAATGTAATTTCTTGTTTTTATGATATCGTTCGTGCATTGCCGTAACATCAAATCTTCATACGGAATGACGTACTTTTAATTAACCGATACCCGCTAAATACGTTAAATGTTTTATTTTTATATTTTTTAAATACTTTATTTTTTCATAAATTAAACGGGCTAGTATCTTTACGGTGTACAATTTCTGATATTCTATATTGGACATAACTTTTAATTTGTAAATATGTAACATATCTAATTTACGCAACTGTTAAGTATGTCGGAGGTAAATTATCTTACCAAATGACTGCTTAATACGAGCAGGAAGATGAGACATGGTGGCATCATCAATTGTGTTTAATGACCAGACTGTCATCTGCCACCCAGTGTGGTTTATGACACCATGTGGTTAGTTAAGTCTGGACAATATCTGATCAAAACGAGATAATCGGATTATGCAGAACAAAGGGGCAATTAAACACTGGAATGCAAAGGCATACACGATTTAAAGATTGATGCAAATAATCAAATGGAAAATAATGCATTTAATTTAATTAAATGCTTTTTTTAATGTGTCAATGTGTTAGTTTTCCAAGACAACCAAGACCATGTAATGACGGCCTTAGAATTTAGAAAGAAATTCATCCGTTGAATAATCGGTGCTCTCTTATATATGTTACCGATTGTTAAGCAGCAGTGTAATGGCGGACGCGGAGAGAATTCAGGGGAGATAATTATGTAATGACTAAATTATGGAACGGTCTATAGTTCTGTACGTTTAAGGAAATAAAAAAGTACATGATTGTATCGTGTTATAGCAGTAAATCCATAACGATGTAATAATAACAATAATAATAATATTATTATTATTATAATAATAATAATAATAATTATTATTATTTATTTGTTCCGCATTGTTGCTAACAGGCAAATCATCATTTTCAAGTAGTTTTAACCTGTTTTCACAAAATAGATAAACAAGAACTGGTTTTACTTGTAATGCACAATTGTATGATGTTTCAAATTCATTGTAGAACATCGTGACACCAAGTAAAGATAAGGAGTAACTACATGTCATATCCAGTTACGCCAACAGCGTCGCAAGATGTATTGCATGATAGTAATTATTCTAATATTTCCAGATTAAAGGTAAATATTCAAAATAAGATTTTTCACCAAAAACTTTTTTCTTAAGAAAAAAATGTTATACATTTTGGGCACGTGCAGGGAACATACACTGAGTCGGAGGTATGATCAATATTTTCCATGGTCCTTCAGAGGTATATTATGACCTATATTTACCAATTACCTTTAGTAGAACAATACTGATCGCTTTGTCAATTGACCGTTCAAATGCGGTGACCGTATACTAATTCAGAGGCATGGGCCGTCACCGCTATGACCGTAATCGATATTAACCATCGTCTGTTCGAAGTCGGTTACCTTGTACACTAATTCAGAGGTATGGATCGTCAGAGTTATGACAATAATCGATATTTACCATCGTCAGTTTAAAGTCGGTTACTTTGTACACTTATTCAGAGGTATGGATCGTGAGAGTAATGACAATAATCGATATTTACCATCGTCCGTTCAAAGTCGGTTACACTAATTCAGAGGTATGGGTCGTTAGAGTTATGATAATAATTGATTTTTACCATCGTCAGTTCAAAGGCGGTAAACCATGGTTATCTTCGTGTGCCTGTTATAATTAAAGTTGTGTTGTTTCGGTTTGGTTTGCAACTTGTTACCAATTTTTATTCGACCAAGAACAATTTACATGTTGTTAAAAAAGATTAGAAATTTGAAATTAAATGACTGCAAATTCAAATAGTTAATGTGCAATATTATCAAACCGCATGGCAGATCTGTCCCGCATTACAAATTATCGCGTAATAGAATAACACAACCAACCTAGAAGTTACAATGAAAGGTTTGGCATTTGTTTATGATCCTAATTTAATTCGAAGATTTCTCTGTATTTGAATAACCATCAGTAGAAATTCTTACAGTTGAATATATTCGCGATCACAAAGTTCTAATCATAGCAATCATATCATAAGATCTTATAATTGATATTGGAACTGTATCCTACAAGTGTACTTGAATATCCTTGTTAAATTTATTTTTAAAGATATCTTTACCATTCGTAAATAACATATTATTTAAACAAGTACACGTTTAAACATATCAGAAAAGTATACTTGAAATTGTGTGTATGAATGTCTATATGTCCATCAACATTTTATTATTCATGTGCCTGTGTTCGTTCAGCACTATTGTCGACAACGTATTGGTCATCTAGCACACATTATGACATCGTTGGAAAACGACTTCGTCAAGAATCATGCCAGAGAAATGCAAAGTATGTAAAATCTAGCATTATATTGATATTCGTTATGATTTGAAATTGCACGAAACCATGTAATACAAAACAAAACCATAGCTTAAACATAAATGAACAATTTTGCATAATGTTTATTTTTTGTGTTTCATAATATTTATGTGTTAACACATTTTACTAGTACATGTTTTCGCTCTTAATCACGTCCATTGTATGCATTATATATATCACTTTTTTAATTATTTGATATCTAATATATGATGCTATTGAACGCCATTTTCAGCTCACCACTGGTGGATAGGCCTGAACTATCAGGTGGTGGAAGGACACTTTATTTGGGATGACGACGATACAGAGGCGACATTTACAGGTGCATATATGTGTCCATTAATAAACATTCTCTTTGAATTCGCGGTGTTAAACTTTTATAGTTGCTGTTAAAAATGGTCATAAATAATTACATTATAGTGCTTTACCTCCCAAGTAAGAGCAGTATACAATCAAAGTGTATTGCTTTACAGGAAAAAAAACTTTAAATACATTAAGACTGTAGCTTGGAGTTCCTAAATAACGTAATACCAATTCACAGATAACTTAAGGTCATCGCAAAAGCAAATATCTTTTCTTTGCATTGACGTTTAATGTGTTATTTGTCATTTATCTTAGCCCTAGTCGTATTAACACAAACAGCATACTCCGATAACAAGGTTTCTTGTTTTCCTACAAGACTGGGGCACCAACAAGCCTCAAGGAGGTGGAGAAGACTGCGTTGCTCTCGACTATCAGGATGGCTATATGTGGGGAGATTTCCCTTGCACTATGCAGCTGTTTCCAGTCTGCAAAGCACAGTAATGCTGGAGAATGTAAGCATTGAACAATTCCTTATTAGCGTAATGCTATATGTATGAGAACCGAAAACCTGCCTCTTACGTTCATCAATACGATATGTTTAAATACTAAAACTGCGGGATGTGTCTACCACGTGTAGCTTTCTATAATATTTATTAATTCCACATTAAGACATTGCATTAAACTAGGCTATGTATACAATCGTTTGCATACATGCGACACGTTTGGCAGAAAGTTTTTGCACAGAAAGCTTAAATGTTAACGTGTTAAGTACTTTCCAATAAATATAATATTCTTGAATTGCAACAACTTTTATCTAGGTCTTTTACTTTCAAATTTTTCATTTTTTTAAACGTGTACATTGTTTCGATACATAATAAAATATGTTCAGAACATATCAGTTCCCCGAACTTGAGCAGCATATGGTCGTGAGGCCTTATCTGTTTATGGTATATTTCAGATCATTTACTAAAATTGCTACAGTGCATGTTCGTAAAATTATTGTATCGATATACATTGTATTGCTTGTTATTTATTTTCAGACCAGAAGGAGAAGAGATTATAGGGTAGCAGCAAGCTGAGGCAGTAACACAGTAAAATTGGAATTGTTTAAAAATAAAATTTCACGTCGATAAAATCGGTGTTTTCGTCTGTACAGTACAAATTACAAGGCTGTGTGCGCTTATTCCTACGAGGCTTTACTCGTTGTAAATTTGAAGATTAACAACATTAACTGAACAATTATTTATAAAGAGTGTATATGGACCGACAACATGCAGTTTCATACCCATTGGTAATGGATTATTATCAACTTAATTGATATTGTGTGTTGTTCGACTATACCGTCGAGCATGTTGAATATACCCAGTACCGTTGTTCTGTTTACTGTCATAACGTTATTGGCTGTATTTCTTAGACGGTAAAGGCCCACTGTCTAGTAGGCTTAACATTTTGTAAAAAATACATATAAAACATATCTCATGACGTCATCCCGGTAAACGCTTAAACATGTACACGCCCTGTTTTAGCTTAGTCCCGGATCATTTGTACCAATTTATTTTGCACATAATTTGACTTGAATCTTAATTCAGTGAACGCATTTTCGTTCAGAGAGAGTTGCAGAGACATGTTGGGTTTTCCTGTTCGTGTGTGATAACCATTTGCAGTTTTCAAACGAGGGCAGGTTTGTCAAGCTAAACAGGCATATGATTTCGCGCAAAAGTTTGTCGTCCATGTCAATCCATGAATTCAATAATTGTATCATCTAGAATGTTGTTAGCATCGGGTCACCTGACTATCGATTGGTTATCAAAATCGATAGGTTTCCATGACACCATTTCTTCAATCCATTGAAACGAAAAAACCCACGTAAGAGCTATTACACCGTTAATTTCGTCAAAACGGCTGATGCTGACAAGCGCAGATCGGATACCGTTAACCTGTGTTCGATGATCTGTTTACAAATAGTAAAAACTTGTTGTATCCATTTGTCATTTGTGTATAAAATCTGCAAACGAGCTAATTAACACAACAATCACACAGAATATCCACATGATGTCCATGTCGTTTATTTCAGTTAAATTTGTATACATTTCTCAAACTATTTAACCTGGAACGCACTATTCGGTTTGAAAAAAAAGTGTGTTTGTGTGTGCGTGAGTGTATGTGGGTGTGTTTCGTTCAAATGTCTAGTACAAAATGCGGTAAATTCGCGGATTAATAAAATGTGAATTGGCGAGTTCCAATTAATACTCGTCTGAAAAAAGGCATTAGTAAAAAAAAGTAATCAGAGTATAACATCACTATTGGAGCATTTAGATGTAAAGTGATTAATTCAACGGAGCAAAGCCATCCCAGATCAATCAAACAATGTTATATAAAGCATTTCAGTAATTACCTTTGTCATGCAAAAGCGGCATTACCTTCATTAAACAATGGTGCATCATAACGATTGTATTGACAATTTGATTTGTTCCTCAATATTTTATGATACATCATCAAGCGAACACATTATTGTTTAATCAGATGTTATGTGATGGCAAGTTAAAAAGCTCCACGTGTTTATTAGCAGACATAATCAGAACAATAAACGCCATTTAAGTCATCTGTAAAAATGATCTCACATATATCAATCAGTGGTATTTGAGGCGGGTTACCAATAACATATCAGGCAGCACTTTTACTGGTAGAGTTTTGATATATTAAATAACAGTTATACCGAGTGCGGCTGATAAAGCTCATGAACTTACATTTGAAGACTTAAATAAGTATATTGTTCTGCCCCCAGCTAAAATAAATGTCGGATAATATTTGGTACTAATTTGGAGCATGTCCTGCAATAACAATCAGTGACTCATTGATCTCAGGTTAATATTTATTCTATGTAATATGCAGAATACATGAATATCCTGAGAACATCGGTCATTCCAGGAAAATTACCAAAGTGAACGCTATAGACATGTAACCGCTGTTCTCAGGTTAAAATTGTTGGTCAGTTCGAAGGTCGTTACCCCACCCAGTCGTTTGCACACAATGTTATGTAAACAAAGCTCATCGCCGATTTAAAAGTTTAGTAATATATATAATTTCAATTGAATAGTGCTGATTGATATCTTTAATATCAATTTAAATGCATAAATATTAATAAACGTATGAGTTTAACAACCATCAAATGGTTATAATTCTTCATCTCGTTAATTAAGCAATCCGTTATTTCATATTACGTTTCACATTAAATGTGAACATTTAATATTTCTAAACAATAGTTTTTTATTTTTGTACAATATATTTGTCTAATGTATTAATTTACTTAACAAGTCAATTAAAAATAGAATTATATAATTCAATTTCAAAATGTCAAGCTTTGTTACAATTTTACATTTTTTACTTACATTGTGTTACAATTGCATTTGCTAATTCGATCAACATCGTTTGTTCGTCATTTAAGCAACATGGTGTATTGGAAACATTGATAACTGTTATAGTGAGTGTTTTAAAGAGACTTCATTTTACTTTCTTGTGTAATGTGTATTGTTCTGCCTAGAATGTAGATAAATAAAAGTGTGTGTATTAAATGTCTTGCGCGTTTGAGTGTGACCATATTCGCATACAACCACATGCTCTAGATCAAGTATATTATCAACACTCGAAAGAAACATATACACAAATAAATGCATGTAATTAAATGTCTATATATACATTCGCCCGTAAGCACATCCTCTCTTATTAGGCTCATGTGCAATTGAAACAAGCATATTCATTCAATAATAGGCTGATATAAAAACACAAAATACATGAACGTTTTCTCACTGCATTATTCTCAATCCAGCAAACTAGTTAATGCCTTACCTTGCCGTATTATACTGTAAATATAATAATGTGTTAATACATATACATTTCTGTATAAATATGTATTTTCGTGTTATGTTTTTTGCAGACCAAACGTTTATACTAACTTCCTTAAGAAAGACATATATTTAGTGTTGACTAATCTGTGTATAGCAAGACCTACACGAAGTCGGTTAACACACAAAAGATACCATTATATGAAACAATATGAAACATGTACATATTACAATATAAAGCACAATTTAACTTAGTAAAAGACAATTTTTCACCGTACAGGACAAACATCAGTTAATATATTTAACACATTAATAGTCTAATTTAAAGACGGTTTCTTAGATTTTAGGGTTAGCATTTTCGAAAGTATCCAATAATGCGATTTCAATTTTAAAAAATCCTTTATCAAGATTCAAATGTTTGATGGAAAGTTGTTCGTAAGAAATCAGTCCTTTAAGGTAAAAGGTATCTAAAACGACGTTTCGATGTTTTATTTTTTCTTGGCATATTTCCTTTTGAAATGGTATGCTGCATCAAAAATGAAAGTTTCATAATAAAAACGAATACTTCGCAGAAATTCTAAGTTACCAAATCTCAATACCCCCTCCCCTTCTTTCATAACTACTTTATTACAAAGTTAACTCTTATGAACATATATAAAGCAATACATATTCGATCTATATGTCTATATGCATCCATGATAACAAACGAGGTTTAACAAGTGGAATACATAAAATAAAATCACACAATTGTTGGTATCTCCCCGGTGAAAATCTGAAAATACCGACAAAGTCGTAGGTAATATTCTAAAGAAAATAACGTCAGAAGGAAAATACAAAGTTTGAACAGATAAATTTTCTCGTATATATGCTTGATCAACAGAAAGAAATACATTTAGTTTCACTGCATAACTTTAAATTTCCAGCTTCACTTGCAAGTGCACCACGTTTGCACAAAACAATTTGTTAGTTACCATATTGCAATTGAGAATTATTTAATATTTAGAATATCGTATTTATATACAATCATACACTTCTTACAGATGTTTATAACATATTGTTCATTTCTTGTCAGCGAAAGCAAACAGGCCATAAATATTTCAAATTGTTATTAATTACCGCCTACGCATTGATATTCAGAATAACATTGTGTCCATATATAATAGTTATATTGTGTTAACGTATGTTTAATTATGTAAATGACTGATAGTTCATTTTCAAGTCTCATAGTAACAAACGGTTTGTTAACATGGTACCTACACAGATTAGGAAGTAATTACCCAGCGAAATTTTGACATTTAAAAACCGTTCCTATAGTGAATAAGACAATGGAACTTTTTACTTGGGACATAACTAGACTTGTTAACATGTTTTTATTTTCTATGTCAATGTATGTATTTATTAACAAGCCTATTCTATTTGGAAAAGTATACAATAAATATAATAACACAACATCATTAAATTAGTATGCCGGGAATCGAACCCGCGCAAGTATTTTGTTCCTCTACACCACATAGTTTACTTTGCTTTTAATTCAGAAATTTTTAGAAAACATACATTGTTTAGATTTTGACCAAATTATCGTACTTTTAGGCAAACACACTGAGACCTTTCGAGGTAACGGAAATGAACGAAATAATGCGATACTTAACGAAGTTCATTTGAGTTATAATATCTTTGGAAGTTAACCGTTATTGTAGAGCTGAACAAGTGTTGATATCGAAAACGCCCAAAATACTAAATTCAATGTTTTAGCCGAAACTTCGTCAAAAAGGTCACCGACATCTGGCCATGTTATTTCTGACTCTTCACTATTCTTTTCACAATCTGACTGGGTACGCGTATCGTGCTGCTTAGTATCATCTTGTTCTTCAGAGTCCGGGTGAATACTAGCAACAGAATCATCTGATGGGCTGACACTACGTTTCCGCTTGCAACAAGATCTTTTGCGATACCATTGGACCAGTTTCTGTAAGCATGGAGACACGCTTCCTTTACGGTCGTGAATCCGTAACGCCATTATGCAAAAACAGAAAACAATGCAGCTATACAGCAACAGAAACATTAGGTAGTAATAAATGTAAGCCACTGGAGAAGAACTTTGTGGGATAGTTGTGTTCATAATCTCAAGATAGACGACAAACGATAGAAACACTGTAATTGCAACAGACGAACGCTCTCCGGAACTTGCAGGTAGCAGGAAAACAAAATTGTTTATTGCGCCTAACAAAGTTATTGGGATAATAATATACACGACATAAAACTCGTTTCGTCTCCCCAAATGTAATTCTATTTTTAAATATGGTGTCTGTCCGTCGTTGCCATTTGAAAATATATTTCCTGCTATAAATGCCCGTTGGCTGTTTTTAGCCAGCATCGTAATGTCTACTGTAGTGCTTACAGGTACTAGAACTAATTCACTTAGTCCGTATGCTGGGTAAATAAAGCTGATGTTACACATTTGTTTGTCGAACGGAAAGAACGTTACATCGACGCTGCACACTATTTCAAACACGTTCCCAGTTAGCCAGTGTACAGTTCCATTATGAAAAATACGCAGTGAATGATCGCTGGTTCCCACCTCCTGAATCGAACCTGCCGACTGTTGCAACAATATTCTTGGGTGCCAAATTTCACTCGCTGGCAAAACAAAAGATGTAATGTTATCAAACTCGACAGAATTCCATAACATCCTTTCTTCTGTCCATTCAAGTGAAAAAACACAGGTCAGAGCTATTTCACCATTAATTTCATCAAAACTGTTGATGCTGACAAGAAATGGTAGGATACTGACGTTAACCTGTGTTCGATGATCTTTTACTGGTAGTAAAAGCTTGTTGTATCCATTGGTCATATGCGTATAAAGTCTAGACATATTCCCTTCAACTTGGAACGAGCTTACTACCATAAAAATGACACATAATATCCACATGATAATCATGTAATTTATTTTAAGAAAAAAGTATTACATGTTTTTAACATATTTACATGGAATACTATGGTGATGTTAATCCTAAACGTTGCATTCAAATGTCTAGTTTAAAATAAGAAAACAAACCGCGGACAAATCTAAAGTTCTCGACAATAATCGTCTGAAAACAAGACGTTAATCAATCATCAGTAATCAACGCATGACATTCGCTAATGGCGTTTTCCATTTTCAGCAATTAATCAGACAGACCAACGCAATTCTAGATCAATCAATCAATATGATTAAAAGCAAAATTTGCACTCACTAATGTTTTACTCATCCGTATGAGCTTCAATTAAACACAATGACGATCGTATTGTCACGTAGACTTGTTTGCCAATATGTATTGATTAACCATCAAGCAAAAGCATTAGTTTGTTAATTCAAATATTACCAGATGATACGTTAAACAGATCCATGTGTTTATCACACCCCATAAACCCATTAATATCAGAAAATCTTTTAAAACTAACATCGCTTAGTCGTATCTGCCGCATGTTCAAAATCAACGATGCACAATAGTCATCCGGAAAAAAACACGCACACAAAACAGTATCATTGGACAAATCAAAGCAGAAAAGATTCAATATATAAATAGCAACACTTCAGAAACAAAACTAAGCGAGTAAATCTTGTCTGTTTGTGTTTATGTTAGGCAAATGACAAAATGCCTATGAAATACTAGACAATAAATACAATACAACGAGTTTTATAACCAATACAATGTGTTTCATAACATCATGATAAGATCTGGGCCCACCGCCTTAAAACGGTCACTCCAATGCATAGACTGGGGAGTTACTACGATTGAAGAGATCCCAACCCTCAAGACAAGCATGATCAATGCATTTAAAAATGAATTTTGGGTTTCGTATTAGTAAAATTATAGTTTAACATTGATAACTGAAATTTCAATTGTATAGTTATTGTTCAGGTAAATTGTGAGTACACTGTAAGAATAATACAAGAACTCATTGATTTAACAGATAGTCAATGTAAGGAAGCACACGACCACGTACGGTTTTATTATAGTAAATTACCATGTACTTAAGCCACTTAAGTTGTTTATTTCAAACTTACGGTGTTAAAAGGGATAACTTATTTTTGACAAATAAGTTGCTTCTAAGGTTATGCAATAGCGAACAACTTCAGTGTCATCAGCACCTTGATTTCCCAAAATAGACGGCCATGCCCGTTCCCCACATCAAGGAAAAAATAGTTATTTATGATCAGCTCCATGCCTTTAGCTGCATAATATGGGTCATGAGTGTTTCTTAGCAATCCTACCTTGTTAACTTCTTAGACTCCTTAAAGTTGGTATGACTTTTTAATAATGTAGCTGAAATTTTCACCTATTTATCGTAGTTACTAAAAGTTTTTTATGTTCGTTTAGTATGGAGTTTGTTTTTTTTTTTGGGGGGGGGGGGTAAGCAGGAGTACCCCGAGTTAATCCCACTTGTCAGATATGTTGACCACCCATGGAGCCTGAATGCTTCCGAGAATGGGGATTGAATCCGGGAACGCCTAGCTGAGAAGCGCGTGTACCCTCCTCTGCACTCACCGGTTAGCCATTCTGGACGTAGATTCCCTACCTGACAATTTAAATACGTATTACACGTACATGTATTTATTTGATGTAACCGCTAACTTGTCAGTAAGTATTACGCTAAAACCGTTTGACCAGTAAAGTTCACGGATTGACTGCGACAATGACTGACAAGTTAACGGTATATTGTTCGTACTGTTAAACCTTAATTGTAACAATGTTAAGCATTTTTAACATAAAATCTATTAATTATCGATTACAGCCAAGAGATAGTCCCTTCATGCTTGACCACTCATGTATTAATGTATTCTTACGCTAGTATATAAAACAGCTGATTCGCGCGTTTTGGGTCACAGCATTGTTTGACACGATCATTCGATTAATGATTACAAAAGTTTTCCCCACCCGCCAAACCCTTCTTGATTTGTGATGGTACATGTCTGCTTTATATGTTATTTAGTAGGTGTAGTTTGCTAAATGTTTTGTTGATCATGTGTAATTAGTATTTGTATAGTTGTGGACTCGAATTGATTTATTTAAGCTATTGGGCTTAATTATTTCATTGTTCAAATTGATTTGATTTGAAATTAGTGTCAGGTTTTTGAAATGTCTTGGATATTTGAGATTGTAAGTTTTATTGATCTTTGATTTTTTTATTTGATCAATTTGATTTAATTTGAAATTAAGGTCATTTGTATGAAAAAGTATTGTCTATTTGTAATTGCAAGTTCTATTGATCCTTAATTTAATGATCGTGTCACATCTTCTGAACTAATAAATATTATAATCATTCGAGATTGTGTTCTTGTTTTAATTGAGTCTCGAGGACATGATAATTGCTATTCACGATAGAGACATGAAATTGTAAAATTGCAATCATGTGTGTAAATTGAAACTAAAATATGTATCACACCTATTTGATTACCTCATTATGCGAACAATCATTAAATTATATATATAACTGTACATCATCTTCGCGTGTAGCACAACAGTGCTTACACAGCAATACATATCTAGGGCAGACTAACCACAGAACGTTGTGTACATACAGTTACCATCTATTTATAAAATGATCACAAAATACATTTTCGTCAATACCCACGTTTGGTGAACTATTCATTTTCTATTAAAAAAAAAGACATTTCACCTAATACTGCACTGCCTGTCACGTTCCACATGTCTCTGCAAGTGGAGCCTCTCTCCTAACTCAATGCTCAAGGTCACATGTCAAGGTCATATGGCCAATTTTGTCAAAAGCAGTGCACCAGAATCGCAAACCTCAGAGCAGAGCTTTGGCTGGAACCAGTATAGCTGGATCAAATGCCTGCCTTGATAACCAACCACGTGATGATACCTAGCAACCTTGTACACTATTTTTTCCGTTGTTATTTTCAATTTTTTTAATTAGGTAATTTATTTGTTTATTATGAACCTGAACTTACTCACTATTTTGTAAATATAAAAGAAAATGATGCTTCTGTTCAAAATATGTTTACTTAAACAAAAAACATAAAATCTTGCCAAATATGGTAGGATTTTTGGGCGATGGCAGATATATTGTTTGTAAGAGCACGGAACGACAACTCTGCGTGGAGATTGCAGAATGGCGTGGTTTTCTCTACAACCTCTTTTCCTAGTACGCCATTTGTTCTCACCATCTTTGCAAATGAAGTCTGGTAGAATTTGAAAAAAATATAAATTATCGCTTAACTGAACGTCCTTGATGCGTTCTTTACTCATCGTGTCCAATCGATCTATATAATACGCAGTTTGTTGATATCTGGATAAAATTCGACATGTCCCTTGACGAGGTAAAAAAGTTGAAAAAAAAACACTCTTTAATCTCATCATATACATAACATCATACAATTCTGAAAAAGGAAACGTTCGAAGGTATGGCTTGCAACACAGCGTCCAAGTCCACTGTTGAGGTACTTATCCACTGCTTAATACAATAATATCGGTCTGCTATTCGCCTCTCTGAGTTGCATATGAAAGAAAAAACGACATATGGTGCTTTATTGTTTTATGCAAGTCTCACAAAACATGTGCTAACGTTTACTTGGTAAACTTTATCTTTAATTAAGCAAAATACAATCAATTGGTAAGATATAAATTGTCTTAAGCTACATGACGATACGTACGTTTAATGTTAACATAATATCGCTACAAAGCACGGTTACGGTTTGATGAGGAGCATATACAAAAGCTTAAATATTATTGAGTCATTGAATACTGTTAGTATGACGATTACCAAATATATGTAAAATGCATTTGTTTACCAGCCCACAGCGGAAAAAGTAGAGAAAAACAAGAAACAGTTTATGATACTATCTAAATGCAGTGATAATTACGTTTTAAAAAAATGTCTCAAGGTTGAACACGGCCGTTAATCACGCGCGCCCACTATTTTTTGAGTTTCATTAATAAATTAGCTAATGATACTTCCGAGGTTGCGCTCAGACCCGGATGTTTTGAAATTTAACGGATAATTTTAAAGGGTGATTATGTTTTATAAGTTGTGTCAACATATATCGCATTATTTCTAAAAATCGGCCAATATACAGTTCAAAGGCTTCCCTTACATGCTCGTTTGTAATCGCCAATGTAATACCTTTAATAAATTCGTACATATCGTCGATTTTTATATTAAGTTTGAACATTAAGATGTAGAGCTATATTTAAAATTAGTAGAAATCTAAATATCAAAAAATATAATGGAAACTCGCCTACCTGAATTGCATGTTCGGTGTTGCCATCTGTCACATTAGTCACAAGAAATTCCTTATTGTGGCGATAAAACTGTTAACGCGCACTCGGTACACTTATCTGCCATTGCACAAGTATAAACTCAAATAAATTAACGTAATCATTATAATACCAAATGGATCATAAAAATATTGTCTATGACCGATATTTATATGGTCGGAAAATAATTGTATGAATTATTGTATAATAATAATAATAATAATAATAATAATAATAATAATAATAATAATAATAATAATAATAATAATACAATTAATCCAAATTCCCAAATAAGCGTAATTACCATAATAAACTTACGCTCATTCATCCAATCTCGCATGCATTCAAATTCTTATCTAACAAACGATTAAGTAACGACGCCAACAGTTATTTGTGAGATAGATTAAAGCAGGGACCTATACAAACAAAGGGATTAGCAACCTCGCGATATCCCGTTACAGCACGCAAAATAAACCGGTGCGCGAGATCAGGGACCTATACTTTAATCTCGATCGATTGGTCCCGGTGTAGCGATAATAAACCGGTGCGCGAGATTTGATAATCTCGATCGATTGGTCCCTGTGTAGCGATAATGCGGCTACACGATATCGATTGCGAGGGATTTCGCTTATTTAACGCGTTACGTTTTTTCGGATTCAAATTATATTATGTTAAATAAACAAGTACCTATTCGTTTAATTGTTGCGTTGTTGATCTCAAAATCAATCATTAATTAGTCTTATTATTACGCAGTATGTCAAATGGGCACCCAATTATCGGACTCTTTGATGAATATTAATTGCTGGTTGTTTCGCCAGGGTTAAATTGCCGTTGTTTATCGCACGTATGTGCATGTAAAAAAGACCGGTCTTTTAATAGAATTAAAATGTTACCATGTTTTGTTTAAAATAGCAACATTATCAAGACATGTTAAGTGCAAACAACTCAAAATGTATAATTGTTCTTTTAACCTCCGACGCAGCAAATTTTCGAATGTCATTTTAATATTTATTTGGACTCCCTTAAGTCATAGTGAACGTTGGAATTCATGGAATTTACTGAAAATGTCTTCTAAACATAAAAATTTCCTTTCATGGGATGACGACATAGATTTAGATTTGGTATAAGGTTATTATACTGATGATGAGGCAAACAATAAATCGCAAGCAAGCACGAAAGAGCTGTGCTATATTTGTCCTGTTTGTGGTGCGGAGTATAAAAGTGTATCAGGATTTCGAGGTCATGTCATAAAAAAACATTAACAGAATTTACGAGGTAATAAATATTTGATGCATTTTTTTAGTTCTGCATTTTGCGTACAAACCAAACAAAAAACAAGAAAGGTTTTCGTGTTTTAGTAGTTCTATATATATATATATATATATATATATATATATATATATATATATATATATATATATATATATATATATATATATATATATATATACTCATGTTTTATTCGTTTTATTATCATATATATCTCGAACAATCAATATATAAAACAACATTAATAAATCAAATCCTCGCACATGCAAGTAAGATATCCAAAACAGTGGACACATGATACGGTGTAATAATGATGAGACAATTGAATCAGGCATTTACAGTTACTACTAAATAGTGTGTACAAAAGAGTTTAGTGTTTTATTCCTTTAATTATTTTCAAAGAAATGAATATAAAACGTGTTGTAGAATGGTTTTAACAAAATTATGGACAAAGATTTAAATGCAGTTAATAGAACATAAAAGTTTATTCTGACTTAAGCATGTTAAGCTAATCGTCATTTACATTACATTTACAATAACAGCATGCTTTTGAAGTAAATACAAATCATGCATCACTTCGAAAAAGTTCCTTTTACAATATAAGGAATAAACATGTTTTCGTGAGAATGTTAATATTGTTAATACATAGTGACCTGTCTGTAACAAAGTTCATAAGTGAAAAATATAATTATTAAATGACTTTTTTTAAACAAGAATTACATACATTAATATAAAATTAGGACACATATAAGAAAAAAATATGATCCCTGCATATAACTGCATAAAGTATATACTTGCATTGTTTTTTCATTCGTAATTTTTTTTTTAGAAATATAGAATTGAGTAATACTGACAATGTAAAAGCTGTATGATATACCTCTACCTATGCTACACTTAATTGTAGTTAAGTATAAGTAAAATCCCTGTGTTGACAACCTATACTAAAGCAAAACTATAGTTTATGTATAGCGATATGGTTCCTTAGAGTATATAAAGTACAATCATTTTATTTAGAGAGAAATCTATAAGTAAAATTAATAACTCCATCTATATAAACTAGTTAATTTCATTTATCTATATCCCTACATCGACTATCTATGCGAAAAAAAAATAATTGAAAATTCCACCTCAGGATTTCCTATGCAGACATCAAATTGTAACAGTCTTTCCTATAACACCAGAACATAAGCAACGCGATTGATATGTTGTGGCAGTCCAGTCCATATTTGGTGAGATCTCGGAATGCATTTCCGATACACATAGACAGAGCACGTAAAATCACTCTTAATTTCAACCGATAACTTGATTGCTGTCAGACTGTCATTTGCGTACAACTGTAACATTTGAATTGATTGCTCTAATTCCTTTACAACGAACTGAGATGAAAAATTTTGCAGTTTAAGTTCCACAGCAAAGTCTGAGAAGGTTGTCGTCTCCACCTCCATTTCTAGAAGCCCTGAACTACATTCCATCACATCAGCTTCAGGCATATCATTGTTTGTCTCCTGGAAGGAGTCAAGCTCATATGTGGAGTCTTCATCAATAGCATAACTATGATCACTTGTGAACTGCACATTTTCACTTTCTGACTGGGTAGAAGAATCTGTTGTAGCTTTAATGTTCACCAGGGGTTCACTGGCAACATGGTTTTCTTCCTTTGGCTGTTCAGATGTTATGTAGTGGTACTTGCGTTTCACCGTAAGGGATCCTCTTTTGCGTTTTCTAGGCATTCTAAAAGCATAAAACAAAACATATTCTAAAAATCAGTTAATAAAATGTTTACACAGTCACCATCATTTATTGAAAACATGGCTTGCCACCATAGGAAGACTAATAGACTATGCCACCTTTTTCACATTTTTCGAAACGTTAACGCAAAACCTAAACGTTAAGTGTGACGGAATTTCAGACGACCAGACAGATGGACATAAAAATGTACTTAGTTGTATCAACATATTAATAAAATTAATTGAAATATTTATGTAAGAATTCCGATTTTTTGCATTAATTGAATAACAATTATCTACACATTTCAGAAATTCTTAATAGAAGCATTAACAATGTGGAAACAAACTCTTGAAAATATCTCAGAATAAATGTTTTCTCCAATGATAAAGAAATATGACCTTTGCAATTTTTCTATTTTTTTTCTAGAATAATAGTTATTAAATTTATATTTTAAAAAAAATGGCCAAACATTCTGTGAATGAGAACGATTATATGTCTCGTGTTTTGAGAAAACTTGGCATAATGCATGTGCGTAAAGTGTCGTCCCAGATTAGCCTGTGCAGTCCGCACAGGCTAATAAGGACGACACTTTCCACTTTTATGACATTTTTTGTTGAAATGAAATCTCTTCTTAGCAAATATCATTGAAAATTCCACCTCAGGATTTCCTATGCAGACATCAATTTTTTTTTCAAAAAATGCATTTAAAATATGCACCATACATTTCATTGAAATGTAACATTGGTACAAACACAAACAATAATAGAGCTTGTATTGATCAATCCCTAAGAAAAAGCGGAGACAAATGTTAATCTCAATTGTTTTTTTTAAATAATTGATTAAGGACTAATATTGTATCATCATTGAGCTTATACAAATCAAGAACTTTGCAAATAATGCAAATTAAATGTACACCACACAATGCACTGAAGTGTACAATTTGCTAATCCTTAGCATGCTGGGAAATTTGTCGTCTGCTAAAGTGTTGTCTGCTGAATTTCTAAAATTAGCATTTTCTTAGATTTTTTTCACAGAATACTTTCAGAATAGCAAACAGTTTGAATCCTGATAAGACGCCACGTTCTGTGGCGTCTCATCTGGGTCCAAACAGTTTGCAAAGGCCTTTAAAGTTTGATTCCAGCGCTGAAAGGGTTACGATACCAACATGAATAATATAGGGCTAGTATTTACAGAGCCTTGGCCCTTACGCAAAAAGCAATGACATATGTATACAAAACTGAAAGCGGTCTAACAATTAAAAAATGACTAAAGTTATACATGTGTATTGTCCTTTAGCTTATACAAAGTTATGAGTTAGTAAATAATGCAAATTAAATGTGAAACACACAATGCATTGAAGTGTCACATATCTAAAGATACCAACATGATTATCATAGGTCAATTATTGACCGAGCCTTTTGAAAAGAGCATTGACATACACATTCAAAACCGAGACTGGTTAAAAAAAAAAATGACTAAAATTGTATAATCTCTGAGCTAATACAAAATTATGCCTTTGCAATTCATGTAAATAAAATGTGCACCACACAGTTTATTGAAGTGTAACATTTGCAAAAATACCAACATGATCAAAATAGTGCTACTATTGATGGAGTCTATTGAAAAAAGCCTCAACATATGTTGATAACACGTTTAACTAAAAAAATTGAAAAATAACTGAAATTATATCATCTTGGAGCTAATACAAAATTATGCCTTTGCAAATAATACAAATAAAATTAGCATCACACAATGCGTTGAAATGTAATGTTTGTAAAGATACCCATAAGATTAATATAGGGCTAGTATTGACTGAGCATTTCGAAAAGAGCCACGACATATGTTGATCAAACTGATAGTGATTACAAAATAAAAAAAATGACTAAAATGGTATTATCTTTGAGCTAACACAAAATTATGCCTTTGCAAATAATGCAAATTAAATTTGCACCACACAATGCATTGAAATGCAACGTTTGTAAAGACACCAACATGATATATATAGGGCTAGTATTGACTGAGCCTTTCAAAAAAGAGCCACGACATATGTTGATGAAACTGATAGTGGTAAAAAAATAAAAAAATGACTAAAATTGTATTGCTTTTGTGCTAATTCAAAATCATGAATTTGCAAATAATACAAATTAAATTAGCATCACTCAATACGTTGAAATGTAATGTTTGTAAAGATACCAATAAGATTAATATAGGGCTAGTATTGACTGAGCCTTTTGAAAAGAGCCACGACATATGTTGATCAAACTGATAGTGATTACAAAATAAAAAATGACTAAAGTTGTACAATCTTTGAGCTAATACAAAATTATGCCTCTGCAAATAATACAAATAAAATTAGCATCACTCAATGCGTTGAAATGTAATGTTTGTAAAGATACCCATAAGATTAATATAGGGCTAGTATTGACTGAGCCTTTCAAAAATAGCCACGGCATATGTTGATGAAACTGAAAGTGGTAAAATATAAAAAAAATGACCAAAATTGTATTGCCTTTGTGCTCATTCAAAATCATGAATTTGTAAATAATACAAATAAAATTAGCATCACTCAATGCGTTAAAATGTAATGTTTGTAAAGATACCCATAAGATTAATATAGGGCTAGTATTGACTGAGCCTTTCAAAAAGAGCCACGACATATGTTGATGAAACTGATAGTGGTAAAAATTAAAAAATGACTTAAATTGTATTGCCTTTGTGCTCATTTAAAATCATGAATTTGCTAACAATACAAATAAAATTAGCATCACACAATGCGTTGAAATGTAACGTTTGTAAGAATACAAAAAACAATAGTATAGAGCTTTATTTGACCAAGCCTTTTGAAAAAAGCCACGACACACGTTTCTCGGATTATGGAAGTGTAAACAATGATACGCATGATTTGGTGAAAATACCCACCGTTGTTTTATAAGTAAATACAAAGCATAGTCGAAAACAAATGAAACAATAAGATGTATCAAACTCAACAAACCTTTGCAATGAATACTTATGGGTTGGCAACACTTGGTTAATTTGTACTCTTATTATTTCTCGATTGCTTTGTCACGGTCTCGCTTTGTCAAAATGGCGGCTGTTAAAATTTGCCTCGAAGCGCGAAGTCTCGTTGGGTCGCAAGTCTCGTTCCCTTTTGAGTAACAACGCGATAGCTTGTTCTTCGGTTCAGTGAGTGTCTCATCCCTTTGTTTGTATAGGTCCCTGATTAAAGATAAAGAATTATTATAGGAAACGACGCAATCAATGTGTGTATGTGCCTGTGTAAAATAAAACAAATCCTTAAAAATTGTAATTTCCTATTTAACTATCCAAATTACGAATTTATTAGAAAATATACCAAGAAATATCTTTCTTAGATACAGACAATAACAGGAGCACTTTTTTCTCTTTCCCTTCTGATTTCCGATTGGGGCCATTTTGACCAACTTTAAAACTGACTTTGGAGCCATTCTGTTCTGTTCTGTGTTCTTCTTGAACCCCCTTTGTAGAGGAACCAAACAATCGTTTGTAGACAGTGAATAATCCTCCACCGAATATAAACACTATATTACACGTTCACACTATTCACTCCTTAAATCACACACCTTTCACTAGAATATAAGTCTATCCACTAATCGCGAATATATGCGACTTAGAACTGTACGCGCGATTTTTCATTAGTTGTTAAAATATTAAATGAGATAAAAATAAAAATAAATCATTAAATGAATTTACGGAAGACCGGAGAGTGCTTCTGTACATATATTAGAATTGTATTGCCTTGAATAAAAATACCCAATAAACACTATTGCCAGTTTAATTAAGAATTATGCCCTTCTTTAGTTTGTTTTTTGTGTGTGTTTGGTACGGGGTGGTCGCTGGCTTGCATTGGTCACCAAGAGCAACTGACGTGTCCTGTCCAGACCGTACAACAACCGTCCACAATGCTTCTCAAACTCGTGAAATTCTGAAGACAAATGGGTTTTCAGGAAAGTCTTTAAAGTTGGCCAACTGTTGATGAGTATGTAGAGCTGTTCGTCTACGGGTAAAGTATTAAATGAAGTCTCTGTTATCGCCCCCCACTGTCGTTCTATGTCTACCATAATTGACTGTCTAACACTATGTAGGGCACTACACTTGAGCACAAAATGTTCTGCGGTTTCGTTCTCTTCACCACACATCTGACATGTTGGGTTTATGTCATACTGGTTAAAGTTCTTACGTTTTGTTTGGAGCATGTAAGTCCCTGTGAGTAACCGTACCTTTGTTTTTAACCGTTCTGACTCTCTGGCCGTATATTCCAATGAGAGCAAAGGGAGAATCTTACCAGGCACATACTTATCTTGTCTCAGGAAAAACAATGTAGAATATAAGGGTGTTAAACTGTCTATTTGATCACTCCAGTAGCTATGAACCGCCTTGAGTACACGTGTCTTCCATTTTCCCTTCTTGGGTGTGTTGTCAGCTAAGTCAGCAACAGTCCCCAACTCGTACTTCCACATTATATGCTGAACTTGTATGAACCAGGATGAGCTGTCAACTGATTTAAAGCTAATCTGACGTTCAAGTAGCGCCCACTCAATACTGTTTCTATCTTGCGAGCATATAGTATGTAAGAAGGTCAGTGCCTGTATGTGAATTTGTGCTTCGATCGGTAAAAGTCCGGATAGAAGATATACTGCCGCATTGGCTGTGTTGTCTGGTAGTCTAAGAATTTCTTTAACAAACTTTCTTTGGAATGCTTCGAGACAGTTTATAATGCGTTCAGGAGGTAATAACAGTTCCAATCCATATAAAAGCACGGGAAGAACATAAGATTTGTAAAGATGAATAATGGACAGTACATTTAGTCCCGCTTGCCCTTTGTAACCACTACCGAATATACTATATGCTTTCCTTCTTGCTTTTTTTAAATTTTCATCCACATTAGCTTTTTGGTTGTTCAGCATAGAGTCAGTTCGTATAATACCGAGATGTATAGCTCTTTGCACAGATGGAATTTCGTCATTGTTCATGAAGAGGGGAGTAGACACGCCCTTTTTACGTTGGTGACTAACATGGATATGCACGCTCTTGGTAGGCTGTAACAGGTATCGCTCCATATTGGCGAATTCTGCTGAAATGTTTAACAGTTCCTGCGCTTCATTGGCCGTTTCGGCACATAAGCATATATCGTCCGCACAAGCACTGGCCGAACAATTGACGTCACCAATAGTGGATCCCACCCTGGCTTCTTGTAGGCGATCAAGCAGCGGGTTAACGTAGACCTTGTATAGGTCGGTGCTTAGTACTCCACCCTGCCTAACGCCCTGCTGAACACTGAACTCAGCCGAGACACGCCCCTTCCACTTAACTGCACTAGTGGAGTCCCTATGGAAGCTATCGATTAGGGACCAATGTTTGTCGTATACTCCAATGTGACCCAGTCGTCGCATAAGGTGTTTGTGGTCTACTACATCAAACGCAGATCTCGCGTCCAGAAAGATCAAATGCATTTCGGATCTATTGTCATGACATTCACGATACAGTTCTTCTACTATAAAAGCTGAATTTAGTGGTGAAGAGTTCTTAGTAAAGCCCCGTTGGAATATATTCTGGCTGCTCTTTATGTTTGGTGCTATCCTATCACGCAGTATTGCTTCAATGACCTTGCCAATCACCGGTAGAATTGTTATGCCTCTATAGTTCCCTGAAACATTGGGTTCACCTTTGTTTTTGAAAATGGGAGTCACCACACCTCTCTTCAAAGCCGCAGGAAACAGTCCACTAGCAAATACATGGGATACAACCTTTAAAAGATACTCAAAGGTGCTG
Organism: Dreissena polymorpha; assembly: GCF_020536995.1. Taxonomy (NCBI): domain Eukaryota; kingdom Metazoa; phylum Mollusca; class Bivalvia; order Myida; family Dreissenidae; genus Dreissena; species Dreissena polymorpha. Next base: position 60,924,678 of record NC_068368.1, on the reverse strand, counting down.
TCTTCACAGTTCAATAAATGTTCGACTGACATGTTGTAAACATCAGGCGCTTTACCAGTATTCAGACTTTTAACTGCTTTTTCAAGTTCAATTTTAGTTACAGGTTGGACGTGTTGATTGCGGTTCATATTCACAGTCAGTTCGTATTCAATATTGACGATTTCATCATATACATTGTCGAAAAGTTCATTGGCAGCCTGTTGCCCAAGAGCTTCAAAATGATCATGAAAACCACATAAAATTTTATCTTCTTGGTACCGTTGGTTACCTACGTATAAATCAGTAATAAACCTGCCCTGCTTGTTACGTTGGCTATTCACTAGCTTATGAAATGTTCTAGAGTCATATTTCCTGCTTTCAATTATCTTCTGTTTTAGTTCATAGTCTTTTTTCGCAATTGCCTGCCTAACACTGGATCGTAGTGCCCTCTTAGCCAAGTTCTTTTCAGTTAATAAACTACTCTCTCCACGCGGTCTACCCGCCCGCTTCCAAGCTTTGTATGCATTTTTCATGTTCATGACATTGTCTCTAATTTCTGGGTTCCACACCTTTAACTTAGGTTTAGAGTTAAACGGTTTCCTTCTACTGGCAAGATTTGACGCAGATTCACTCATAAGCTCACAGAAATCTTTAACAACCTCCTCGACATTATCATCATCAATTTCAGTTTCTAGGGTTGCGAGACCGTCCTTGACCCTAATGGAATATACGTGTTTATCAATAGTTCTCCAGTTCACCCTAGTGCTTATTACGCTCTCTTCTGGCTTTATATTTAAAGTAAAATTACACAAAAGTTCAACCTTTATAGGATAGTGATCCGATGTATTTGTCCGCAGGTCATTAAGTACGACCTTTCTTGAAGTGATTAGCACTGATGGCACGTTGTACAGAAAAAAGTCTATCTCGGTGCACTCATTGCCTCGAGGGTCAAGGTATGTTTCCCCGGAATTCTCAAATTTAAGATCAAAGTCATTTACCAGTTCTTTCAAGTAATTAAGTCTTCTAGATCCATGAGCCCCTCCAAGATTTTCGTTAAAGTCGCCGCCCAAAAGGATATAATTGTCAGTGTTATATTTTAAAATGATTTCCCTTATCTGGTCCACACAATCGCAAAACTCGGTCACATTACCGCTCAACCCTCGACAGGGCATGTATACAGACACTATGACTAATCCCTTATTGTCCTTGAAGTTAGAAAGTTGCAGGCATTGAATTCTGTTTCCTCCGTCGTCAAGCACGGTCACTTTTGGATCAAGTTCTTTCTTCCATAAAACACCTACCCCGCCAAAACCTCGCGGAAGCTGTGTAGGCAATAATGGGTCATTGTAATCTGTACCTTTTCCAACAGAGTTTATGTTTTCGTGAACTTCACTTAAGAGATCAGTTTGAGACTGAAATAGCCAATGTTCTTGCACAAGTATAATATCGTTACACTTAAAAATGTCCGCTATGGCGAGTGTACTAGTCACAATGTTCTTACAATTAAAAGAAGCTATCCCTAACGTTTTTGGAGACTCGCTACTAGGTTCAAAACTAACACTCGATTCCGACCGTTGCGCTATCTGGGAATGTTCCGATGTTTGACGTGGTACAAAAAAGGATGCTGATCAGGAAAGCTCCTTACACTAGTGCCCGCCGGTAGATACATCAACGGTTGACCATGGACATGTCCAGGCACTACTGACACACGTTCGCTATCACTGTCTATACTGTTGCGGTTCGGTACACTCTCTACTCTGTCGCTGTAGTGCATTGCTGTAGAAACCACACTTGTCGTTGACAACGTAACAGGGGGACAGCTGTTAATGTTCGTAAGGACCGGCGCAGCGCAAACACTGGCGGCGGCTGTCGAAACCACCCTAGTCGTTGACCGTGTTACAGGGGGAACGCTGGTAATGTTCGTTATGTCTGGCATATCACAAACACTGGCGGCTGTCGAAACCACACTAGTCGTTGACCGAGTTACAGGGGGAACGCTGCTAATGATCATAAGGTCCGGCGTAGCACAAACACTGGCGGCGGCTGTCGAAACCACACTAGTCGATGACCTTGTTACAGGGGGAACGCTGTTAATGTTCGTTAGGTCCAGCATATCACAAACGCTGGCGGCTGTCGAAACCACACTAGTCGTTGACCGAGTTAGAGGGGGAACGCTGCTAATGATCGTAAGGTCCGGCGTAGCACAAACTCTGGCGGCGGCTGTCGAGACCACACTAGTCGTTGACAGGGTTACAGGGGGAACGCTGTGAATGTTCGTAAGGACCGGCTTAGCACAAACACTGACGCCGGCTGTATGCACACCTATATCACTCGCGGCTTCTAGTACACGATTGCTTGAAACAATATGGCTCTTATTGTGCCGAACAGGGATATTCTCGCACTCAGTATCATGCAAAAAATTGTCTTTAAATATAAACTGCTCAAGTTCATTTTCTATTTTGTCAAAAACAAAGTTAGTTAGTCTGTCTTGTAATTTAGTCAATCTAGCCTGTATCGTGCTATTAAAGCCAGTCTGCACTTTTTCTCGCGAAGACTCGTTAGGAATTGGATCGGCATCATGCCGCTTATCATTAACACATTCTCCCGCCTCAAGACGTTCAAGTCTCTTAGCAACCGTTTGCAGTGTAATTTGTAATTCTTCATTACGGGCTTCTAAACGTTTACAATAGGATTCTAATTTATTAAGGTCTTTAAGTTTTTCTTGGTTTTTAAGCTGGAGTATCTTAACCTCTTCTTCCTTTTTCTTTACTTTCAATTCACGTTCTCGTATATCACTCAACTTAGTTAAACAAGAACATTCTGCGCTGCTAACTTCAACACTCTGCACTAGCTTCTGCCTGGAGGTATCGTTACTACTTTTGCGCGACTCGACACTTGCAGCACTAACAGTAGTGATTATCTCTGACTCTTGTAACTGACCACTGTCCATTTCATCGTGTAAGATATCGAGAGCCACCGTGCTCTCTGTTGCCTTGGTTACCTTTGGAATTTGTAAGCGCAAATTAGAGTCTGATTTAGATTTTGACATAAGTTTAGGTTGGTTCTTTTTGTCAATATGCGATGCAACACAGTATGTTTTTAAAGACGTTTGCTCATCAAGGCTAACACCAGTTTGTTCGCATTCATTTAACGTTTTAGACGGTGTACTTGTGTCAGAAGTTTTACAAAATCTACAGCAGAACGACTCGTCGTGAGACGAGGCCAATTGTTCAATTTCATCTTTTTTAAGCTTTTGGCAATGATAATGGATCCAATGAGAACCTTTGGTACACAGCACACTATTTGTTTTGCATGCACGGTTACAACCTGGGCATTTATCAGAGTCTTCTCTACAGTTATTGATGGTTATCGCTGCACCAGCTGCAGACAGAGCATTTGTACTTTGTTTTGAAAGAAATTCGGTCAACTTTTCAACCAGCAGGTCATTAAACACTTTCAAATCTATATTGTTGCTTACGCACAGAAAGTCTACAATAGCATTTATATTTGGCATATCGTCTTCCAGAAATTCCATACAGTTTTTACCATTAAGGAGAAATCTACTTGTGGTTACATAAATGTTGAGCGTATATCTGACACCATCGGCTTTAATGACTCTATAGACCCTTTTGGTTCGATTGACTCCAGTGTTGTCAAATGTGTCTGTGACTTTCACGTTACAATTTTGCTCAGACAGTTTATTAAAGTACTGAGAGAGTGCAATATCAATTAATTCAAACAGCACTGCGTCGGTTGAGAAGACTATATTGCCTTCACTGAGTTCGTATGATACGACATGAGCTCTTTGAGCGGCCTCAAGTTTGTTCCTTAGCAATTTGTCGATGTTCAGGGCATAGTTTTCAAACTTCTGTGTTTCTGCTTTCGGCAGAGGTTTCCTATTTCGAACTTCCAAGGCCATGCTTACCATACGACCACCCCTCACGTACCAATAATATGAATTAATCAAAGGATAAACAGTGATATTTTCAAGCTGGCTCTCACGACCTGCTATCAAGTGCAACAATGTTGCAATTAGAAAAAGATACACAATCATTAAGATAGCTTAAGAAGGGACAACAACAGTTTGCCTACAATAACCCATAGGGACGACAGTAAAGCTACTTGAAAAGTCGTAAAAGTGTCTAAATTTGAGGACACTAAACAGTGTTATTTCCACACCAGCACTCACGGCCTGTGACCACGTGCAAACGGTAAAAGTTACAAAATCATAAAAGCAGTTTAAAAAACAACAAATTGTCTACAATAAAACATTGGGGCAGCGATAAAGCATCTTAGAATGTCATAATAGGGTCTGATTTGAGAACCCTAGGCAGTTTTCTTTTTTACACCGGCACTCAGTTAAAGTTACAAGACCATTAGGATAGCTTGAAAAAAGAAAACAACAACAATGAATTGCCTTCAATAAAACATAGGGATGATAATGAGGCTACTAAAATGTCATAAAAGGACTAAATTTAGACCCCTAGACAATTTTCTTTTCACACCGGCACTCGCTACCTGCACCACGTGCAACAAAGTTATTCACAATAAAAGTTTCAAAGACATAGAATAGCTTGGAAACTACGAACTATATACTAAAATGTCATAAGAGGGACTAGATTTAAGGACCATAGACAGTTTTCCTTTTCACAACGGCACTCGCGAACTGCACCACGTGCAACAAAGTTATTCACAATAAAAGTTGCAAAGTCATTAAAAAGCTTAAAAACTACGAATTATCTACAATAAAACATAAGCACGGCACTAAGACTACTAAAATTGTCATAACAGTGTCTATATTTAGGGTAAAAACAGTTTTAGAATGTCCAAAGTAAAAAAAATAATCCAAGATGGCGGCCAATATCGATTTCCTTTGTCCACGTACACACGCAGTTATTTATCTACACCGAGCACACAAAAATTGGGAATTTGGGCAAATAACAAAAGTCCTGTCTTTCTCTTATAGCTGTTCCTAGTATTGCCGCATCTCCTCCACCCGAATAATAAGTTAAAAATCAGTTAAAAATTTAAAAATCTAAGAGCATAAAAAGTACGTCCTTCCACCACAACACCGCCACCTGTTCGAAAGTGGGACCGTTTTGACCAATCATGGGGTCGTTTTGATTGAAAGCCGTTTTATGCGATGTGGCGGGAAGAAAGCATACACAAATGGCGTTGATCATTATGATGATATATTCTGTCTGTTAAACGTCTACTGAAATTTCGATGACAGAGTGGTGTAATTGTTATGCTATCTAATTCTTGTGTCACCAAGGTAATTTCGGTTATGCCTACTTGTCAAGCAGATTTCATGAACGTTGTTATGTTCTAGACTAGATTTTGAAAAATGCACGTGCTGTTGGTCACTAGGTGCAGTTGCTATAGTCCAAATAATTAGACGTAAGCTACCCTGATTACGTCTAAACGGCTACCGTCGTTTTCCTATAGCAAATTGAGTTAAACTTAAACTTCAGTTTATCTCGTTAAATCTTAAATGTGTAAAAATTGTGCTTTTAAACCACTTATGCACATTTTTAAAAATAAACATACACAACACACGAAGTGTGTTTGTTGTTTATAGAATTACATTGAATTATCTTGAACGAAATTATTTTTTGAATAGGTTACCAGGGTTTTTTTTTACTAAGAAAGTGACGCCGATATTCGGCGTCTTCCCCTCACAGAATTTTTCCCCTCAAAATACAATTTCCCCACCAAAAATATAATTTTTCACCAAAATATAATATTTTCTCTCAAAGAAATGTTTATTTTTCCTTTGGGCATTCGACAATTATCCAATTTGCACCTTGGACAACGATTTCGCTCGATTAAGACTCCAGACGAACACAAAATTGTGAATCCCAGTTATTCTAAATATAGCTCTTAAATTACGTCATGTAAACTGGGCAACTAATCGTAATAATCATGTGACTATTTTACTGGGTACCGGTCTTGCGCGAGAAAGGTGTTTCGTCAATTAAATACCGGAAACCAGTCGAATTTTCATCCGGGCTATATGCAAGCCAAGATATAAACGTGAAAACAGAAAAAAATGTCTCACAATTGGCGTTCTTACACAAACAAAATAAAACATTCGGACTCGGAAGATACTGAACGCATCGAGGCATTTTTTAAGAAAGAATCATCGAAAACCGTTATAACCCAGCAGGATTCTGAGTTAATCAACATCGAACATTGTGAAAGTGAAATTAGACAATCGGCAGCTGCCGCTCCTTTGACCTTTCCCTTCCAATACTGTAGCAGATCAAGCTCGTCAACCCATTCATCATGAAATTGAAATCACAAAATTGACATCGTCCCCCGGCCCCAGTACAGAAATATAGTTGAAAACATTTCCCATTATTAGATCTAAACCTGCAACTTTATTAAGGACTTTGACTTTATACGTGTTAAATGTGTTTAAGAACAAAAAGGACAGAGACAAGCCTCTTTTGATGAGTTATAGACATTGAAATGAACAGTTTTTATTTTTTCCCCTAATATGTCTCTTTCGCACTCTTTTTTCCCCTTTCACCCAGCGTCCAGCGTCTTCCCCTTTCTCTAAAAAAAACCCTGGTTACACATAACCAATTGTTGTTGTACAACAAACCACATCACTTTTTAGCTTTCTGTACTTTATAATTAAATGAAACCTATATGTGTATGTTTAAACTACCAGTTATATCACGGGGTGTATATTGATAGGAGATGAATAGTATTTGACCCTTACTGTAGTATTACATTCAATCTTATGCAAAAACTATTCACCCGATTGTATTGGTTTATACGTTATCTTGTTGCTTATTAATTCCTCTTTCAAAAAATATACGTTTTAGTATACTCCCGTTGTTATTAATGGACTTATAGCGAGATAAACACAAGAAATACACATTTTATGTTTTACCACCGCCCGTTTTACCGTGTTGTGGCTATCGATCTTGTACAATTAGCGTACAGCGAAGCGCCGAGGTTATACATTTTGATGCACCCACTCACGTCTTTTGTTGAATTATAGTTTCATTTCTCGGCCGATTTTGACAAATTATATATCATTAGAAAGCTTATGTTACGTAGTAAACAGATATATAAACATATATTAAGTTGTTCTTCTGATTTCGACAGCCCGGCGAGTTATAACTTTAACTTTTGCAAATATCATACCGTATTGGAGTTTCAGAATCTAGATTTACGGTTGACATGTTCGTACTTAATACCAATTTGTAGCGTTCTTCTGATTTAGACAGCCCGGCCAGTTATAACTTTAACTTTTGCAAATATTATACCGTTTTGGAGTTTTAGAATCTAGATTTACGGTTGACATGTTCGTACTTAATACCAATTTGTAGCGTTTATATTTGGAGTTCAGTTTTAAAAATTACATCTTGCTTAGGAGAATAGAATTCTGTATACGATAGAAAAAAAATTGTTTAAAAACGAAAGTAATTAAGGAATGAAGGCGGAAGAAAGTAGTGCGCGTTTCTAACGCACTGAACTGATGCTACGGTCTTGGGGATTATGCTTTTGTTTGGAAACCGGCCATTGAATTTCCTTTGCCATGATTATTATATTTTTTATGGAATATATTGTGGTATTTTGTTCACGAAACATATCAATAAAGCTTATTATAAATTAATCTTAATAAATTAACGATTTCAGCTCTTGTTTATAACACAGAAAGGGTGATAAATTTATGATGAAACAGCGTATATAGCGGACCCTCTCGATTTTATTCGGCTTTGCATGCATACTTGAAATGAAATGGGTGTCAAAAACATTCATCGTTTGCTGTTAATTATCAACGAGGGAATTATGTATAAATATATGAAATGTTATTTACCTTAAATTATCAATTTATTAAAGATTCTTGAAAATCACGGTCGGTGTTACGCGGGTCATTTCGTATTTTGCCATCAGGGCATCATGTCCAACTATTCAAAATCAGATTTTTTTTCACTGGGACGATGGCGGCTTAGATTTAGACAGGCAGACAGATAGTTTATTCAGACTTATACAACAGTACATCGTCTTCAACTCAAATATATAAATTATTTTTAGACGAATTGTTAGGTGATTACACATATAGCAGTGATGATTCTGAGAATGATGCCATGTTTCTTATCCGTGTAATCTAGAGTATGTGGTTTGAGCATTTTTATCGCGGTGTTCAATAAAAGATATCTCAATAATCTTGTTTATTGATAGATCTGTTGTTTTATTGCCCCTGTGTTCAGCACCAACCAATTATCTCTTTATGATCAGATACTGTGCTGACCAATACTAAATAACACTATGGTGTCATACGCCACAGCAGGGACCTATACTTGTGATCATGGAGTCTTAGTGCAAGACTTAAAAAAGTATGTTGTTTCGCTTGCGGTTGTTAAAGCCAAAACGGGGCTTCCCAGCTGGCACAGCTGCTGATATTCGGATCTGAATACCTAAACTTATTCAGACCTTATTCTTAACCGTTGCGCGTTTTACGATATTTTAGGCGGGAATACAACTCAGTGAAACTATTCAATTTCTTATACAACATTAAGCATTTTAACAGTTATTGAAATTAACAATATCAGCGACATCTTTTTAAAGACTAAACACCTTTTCAAGTATCGAATTTAACATGTCAATAAAATATATTAAAACCAAAAAAGGTTTCATTTAATATTGTTTACATTACACCTTTAAATGAAAGTGTCGCTTTAACTATTTTCCGTGTCTTATTAAGCCGCGAATCGTTTGCTAAAAACAGTTAACAAAAAGGGCTACACGTTCTGATTCTTAATGAAATACAAACATAAGTATAACATAATTAATAACGTCCATAAACACACACGGCAAGATCAAAGTTTAATGGAAAACTAATATGACATTCCACGTAAATTATTATTTTCGTCTAAATCGAATACTATATATAGAGAAACAATGTATTTATAACCGACCAATGAGGTAACATTATGCAACTTTCAATTTACACAGTGCTATATGGCAACAATATGGAATTTGAACAGTGCTATGGTAGTGTTTTAAGGTCTTAACATTACTTGTAAGTTTGTATAAACATTTTTCTAATGCAATTAGTAAAATAATGTTTATATTTTATGTTTAATAATTTATTGCATGATTATTCTGTGCTGTTATATGAATTTGATGCCGTTAAAGCTTCCGACATGAATTCGTGTCGGAACGATGCTATTGCAAAATAACGTTAAACGATATGAGGTCGATGTAAATCGACCTCATATTTATAGGAGTACAGTTGCTAGGGCTTTTATTTTTGCTTTTATTCATAGGCTCTCGATGTCAATGTTTATAAATATATTTATTATTTTTTTATTATTTTGTTTTTAGTTACCCGTTGTTTATTATAATGCATACACATACTAAATCAATACAAATCTTCTGACAAAACGTCTGCTTAAAAAAGTTCGACTATGTATCCTCTATTCCTATAACTTTGTGCAGCCCTATAAGATCGTGTATTTTTTTATGACGTAAACTTCTACGCAACATTCGAATGTACGTGCCCGAAAACTGTTCACTTTTGTAACGCGAGAATTTCCACAGCCGATAAGACAAAAATCATGAGGAAAAAACAATAAATATGATATAAATTGTCCGTTTTTCTGACCTCGTTCCAAAGAAATAGCCAAAACAATGTTTAAAATCTGCACATTTCCTTCACCAGACGGCTATGTTTGTCAATGTTTTGATCGTAAAATGTTGTAAGAGTAGTTTCCCTTGGAGGCCCGTCTCGAATTTGTATTGTGCTCTCTGTACTTTGCATTACAATACGATTAAAGTATGCTGTGTATGCATGAAATGTTACCCCCAAATGATGACAGGAGACCATACGTTAAGATCGTGTCTGGCCAATTGCGATAAAGGTTCACACTGCGTCAATTTGGGATTTTGTCACAAAACAACTGTCATTAGAAAGGGTGACAGCCTTTTATGCCCCCATTGTGAATAGACTTTTATTTAGCTATTTTCCGTTAGTAAATACACTTTATCTAGACCTCTGAATACAGTTATCACAGTTCATATTTCGTTCTTATGAAGACCAGTTTTGTTTGAACCATTATTTTCATTACAGTTTCTTAACGAAATTCATCTAAAACAACACATATTTAATACAAATAAACACATATTCTCAAAAAACATATATCAGCTATTATAAACACATCACAGGGCCTCGCTGTGACGTCATCAAAATCGGTGCACGATCTTATAGGGTAAGTCTGTGTGACGCAGCCTACCATATACATGAATGTTTAAAGGTACGTAACTCCATTATTATTATCTGTCAACCAACATATTTCTCTCGTTATTTGTTAAACAAAAGATAAATCATAAAGTATATATCAAAATTAGTTATTTGTCTAATGAATTTTCATGAAAGATATGCCATTGAAATTTAAGGTGCACGAACTTATAGGTTTAGAGGCTAAATAGAAATTGAAAATTTTTATGTACATAGTCGAACTTTTTTTTAAGCAGACGTTTTGTCGGAATATTTGTATTGATTTAGTATGTGTATGCATTATAATAAACAACGGGTAACTAAAAACAAAATAATAAAAAAAAAATATATAATTATAAACATTGACATCGAGCGCCTATGCTTTTTTTTTATAAGATAAGATAGCCAGGTGTTGTTGAAAATGAATCTGGTTTGTTTGAAAAAATTGATGCAAGTGACAGCAAGGCAGTTTCCTTATATGGCGAAAGTGAAACATTAAGAACACTTAAACAGGCGTCGCTTAAACAGGTCCACATTTCACAAGTACAATTGAGGTATTGCATGTGATGTCACAACCGGAACCGCCGCCATTTTGAAGGGCTTCCCTGTTACACTTGAGCAAATTTGAATTTTAAAATAGCAAATATGGTCGTTAAATGTTCTATTTTGGGTTGTACAAATCGAAAAGATCTTGAGAAAGAGCTAGAGTTTTACCGCTTGCCTGCAGTAATCACAAATCAGGGTGAAGGCTGTGAAAAACTGAGCAATGAACGGCGCCGAGTATGGCTGGCAAATATCGGCCAGGACTTTGAAAATAAGAATCTACAGAATGTCAGAGTCTGTTCTGCGCACTTTGTGAATGGTAAGTTTCGTTATTTTGCACTTGCTGTTATAAAATCCTTCATATATACACAAAAACTCGGAAATTTGCCTGATTTTACCACCATTTATTAATGCTCGATTACCCCACCCACTTATTTAACCCAATGACTTCAAATGTCATTAAAACATCACAAAGGCTGCAGGAAACATGTCCATGGGATTTTTTCCTGTTGTTTTTTTAAGACACACTTCATTACTGTAAGATATATTTTCTAACGTATTATTAAAATGAGTTTTTGTTAATATGAAAATGATTTATTAAGTTTGTATTTTTATATTTCAGGAAAGTAGTCGTATCTCTATGACAGTCTGTCACCCGACTGGGCCCCCACGCTGAAACTTGGTAAGAAACGGCATGCGTCAGAAACTGCTTCAGATAGGTATGACAGAATGTTAGACCTAAAGAGGCGAAAGTCTGAAATAGATGAATCGGTTGCTGTTGCGGTCGAAGAAGAAATAGCGAATGACGTGTCACCTGAGGAGACTGGAATGTATTTCCAAACCGACATCGACAAAGACCTTATGGACGCTATGCAGTCAGAGTTGCAGCAGTTACGCACAGAGAACACTGATTTGAAAAATAGGGTCATGTCGTTTGAAACAACGTTTTCCATGGACTACTTTAGGGACAATGATGAGAAGGTCAAACACCTCACAGGACTACAGTCTTATACGACTCTAGTGATTCTCTACCAATTTCTTGAACCATTTCTCCCGACAAGTTTGATTATGAACAAGTTCAAGGTGATGACCCTTACCCTAGTGAAATTACGCTTAAACCTATCAAACATGTTCCTTGCCTACGAGTTAGAGACCAATCAGTCAACCATTTCGCGATTACTGACATCAACTATTTCCGCAATGTACAAACGTATGAAAAAACTAATTAAATGGCCTGAACGTGAAACTTTACAGAAAACGATGCCACTGGAATTTTGCAAGAACTTTGGAAACAAATGTGCTGTGATTTATAATAGACTGTTTTGAAGTAAATGTAGAGAAACCAACTGGACTGAGAGCTAGAGCCGAAACGTGGTCTTCTTACAAGCACCATCATACGATTAAATTTCTGATCGGTAAAACACCACAGGGAACTGTTTCGTACATATCAAATGCCTGGGGTGGGCGCGTAAGTGACAAGTACATTACAGAACATAGTGGATTTTTAGATAAATTGTTACCAGGAGATCTTGTTTTAGCTGACTGAGGGTTCGATGTCAGCGACAGTGTTGGATCTGTTTGGGCGCAAGTTAAAATTCCAGCATTTACGAAAGGGCGAGACCAGTTGTCACTGCTTGATGTAGAGGCCACTCGAAAAACTGGCACATTTAAGAATTCATGTGGAACGTGTCATGGGATCAGTACGACAAAAATATACAATACTGAACAGGGTTTTTTTTGGCCCGATTTTCTAGCCGAAATTCCGCTATGTTCCCAATCCCAAAAAGTATACTTTTTTCCCAAAATGTGGCAAAAAATTCCCAATTTCCCCCCCCCCCCCCCCCCCCAAAAAAAAATTTTTTTTTTTTTTTTTTAGAAAGAAGTGTCTTATGCGTATTTTATCTCAATTTTTAATTCAATTACATCTCACAAAGTATTTTATGATTTTGTTCTTTTAATTTTAATGATTATAAAGTGTTATATCAAATTTAGTATTTCCATAATTAGTGGACTTTTTGTGTGGAAAAAAAGGCTAATTAATTAATTTTCCCAATTTCATGAAAATGCCGATAAAATTCCCAATTCCAAAGCCATGGGCTATCTTCCCAAAAAGTGGGGAAAAAAACCTGCTGAATGGCTCTTTGCGAATTAATTTCTTGATGAACAAAGGCTCAAACGGGAAAACAGTCACTGATAAACTGGTCACAGTGTGTTGTGGGCTTGTGAATCTATGTGATTCTGTTATTGACTTTAATTGAACAGTAACTGTATAAAGGTGATTGTAATGGTATTTGTAAAATCCCTGTTAGTGTATTCAGTAAACAACATTTCATGTCGATATGAAGATGTTGCTTACTTGTAGAGAAACCATTATATGCAACTGGTAGAACATCTATGATTAGTATGAACATCAAAAACACATATGTATGTATGAATATATGAATTTAATCGGTAAATAAGTGACACTGATGTATATAAATAATAAAGAAAACATATATTTTTATGTATAAGACAAAACGTTCATACTTAGAAAACTATTTACATCTATTTTACAAGCAGTAGTTGAAAATGCTATACATTTACCATTTCCAGTCAAATAAGCACCAATTAAAATGCTCTTTCAGCTGTTATACATGTACTTAAAAATTGATACTTAGATTAGTGGAACATCTAGACAACAGATATATGATCTACTATTGTTTTAACACAGTATGTCATTTATTTACATGTAATATTGGGCACTTATTAAAATGTAGCTTTAGTTTTGTACATGACTTTATTTCTTTCCAAGTCTTTGTTTCTTGCACTTTGGTAGTTTCCTGCAGTCGGGACAGTACCACTTTCCGCGAGGAGATTTGTCAATTTTTACACAAGCATAGTGGAACCGATCTATTTCACAGTCTGAGTTGTCACATGCGATCATTTTCCCATGTTCCCCCTGCTCACATTTACAAAACACTTCGTCCCCAAACTCATTAACTGTAAGTTTCTTGTTGACAGGCTTATTTTCACTACCTGCTGTGATATTACTGTCCACAGATGTAAGTCAGGGTCTTCCCCAGGCCATTTAAGCGCCTCTTACCGGGGCGCTTGAATTTCGAAATCGGAGTCCCAGGGGCGCTTGAAATTTTCCGATCAGTGTATTCTTCAGTAAAAGAAAGTGGAGATTGTCCAAAAAAATCAAGGTTTCCCTATCAGTGTATCAATATTCCCTGTTTTAAAAGAGCACTCGGTACCTACTTTCACAAGTAATCACCATAAACACCACATGGGGTAATGGATAATCCACTGATAAGAGAAAAGCATGACGCTCGTATCGATTATTCAAGCCACATTACACGGTCATTTAAATGCTGACAAGGATGTATCTGGTAACTTTCCAGTCGTCAAACTGTGAAGTTCATCGTCCAATCGGTTACGCGAATGCTTATGAGGGCGGGGTTAACTATCAACCATTATTTTTGATTGACGTCGGGCATGAAGTAAGAGTTTATCGCAGCTTGATTAGCAAGAAGTTGTACCTTTTGAGTAATATAAAACCGGTAATTAGTACAGTACAGAAAATTAAAGACGGTTTCGGGCATCATCATCACACCTTTTTACTGTAAACAAGTGTTACCTATGACTCATAATTAATACGAGAAATTAATAGCAAGTGGTAAGCAATTAATTATTATAGCGAGTAAGTTGTGCAAATGACTCCTAGTTACAATTATGTGATAACAATTTATTTAATTCCAGTACATGTATATTTCAACATGTCCATTTATAGAACTGATTCACCTCGTTTTTCTGACATTTATTCGACACATTATGCGCTTTAACAAATTTTCGTTGAATTAATTACGCACACTTGTTAATGTTTCGTCCGATAATCGATAGTTAGAAGACTGATGATGGCAACCAGCTGTGATTCTCGTGGACAACGTGAATTTCATGCATAATTCCGTCAAAACATTTATTCGACTCGTAAAGTGTTTAAACAAATTATCGTTGAATTTATAACGCAACGGTTAATATTTGTTGAAATCTCAAATGGGAATAATTAAATTTGTAATCCGAAACCCATTCCCGTAAGTAGATGTTAACGGGTTTTTAATCTGAAACAAACTTCCGAATGTAAATGTTACCGCAACGTTAAATAATTTTGCTTCAAATTAGCAATGCACATTTATTTTGTGTCGAATCTTTTTCTCAATTAAAAAGAGCGCGAAAATTATGCAGCATGTACAATGTTGCGTCTATTGCATACAAATGGCGTGTATTGAGCGTTCTAACAAGCACACAACAGGTCAGGGGATTGACGCATATTCAGAGGCAATATTTCATCAAATCTATAAATAGTCACTTAAAAAATGGCAAGGCTTGTGTTAAAGAAATAACTGAAAGCTTTTATCGTAAATATTTACCAGAAAGAGATTGATAAAAAACAGAATAAACGGGATTATCGGGTAATAAATAGAAACTTGAAAAATAGTAAGTATACAGTAATAGAGTCGGGTTGAAACGGATGTATTTGGGAATCGTTCGAGTCGGGATTTATCTATCTGTGCGGAAAAGTTTTAAAACAATTAAACAATATAAAAAAATATATTTTTAAATGACTGGGGGTATTTTTTTGAAGAGTCATAGCGCACCAAATGACGTCTTTTGACGCTGTTTTTCTTTGAGTTATAATGCACCACAGAACGTGAATTGACACATTAAATTTAAAAAAATCTACTTCGGGAGGGGACACCCCTCCCCAACCCAACCCCGATCAGCCCCGGGGCGCCTGAAAAAAATCCTGGGGAAGGCACTGTAAGTGACGGTCTGTTGTATTTCGTTGTGACTTTGGAAAAGAACTTTCCAACTATTTCAGGCAGGACGGCAGACACAAAGATTTGTTTAGCGCTGGCGCACATTTCACTCCAGACTCAACTGTTCACTGTCAAACACTATGTGCAATTCTTTCCCTGTCCAAACTACAAAGTATCCCCTTTCTGCTTGGCAACAACCCATTTGTGTTTGAACCTGGTAATAGTAATCATGTTTATGATTCAATCTAAGTACACCATTTACATTCTCCAAGTACTTGCAACTGTCTCCCCCCTTACACAAAATGGGCACTTTATTTCCACTGGCACTGTGCCGCAACAATCACATGTGAATAGCCCGTCAGTGTGGAGGCTCCAATGAAAGGGTTCTCTGTCGAAATCATGAAACCAACATATTCAATTCGACTGTTAATATGTACGGTAGACATAGCCTGAAGAAACTGGTCATGAGCGATTTTTTCATGTTCACATACCCATTTCGTTGCTGCATTACTAAATTTCACAGAGTCCGGGTAACAGATTCCTTTTATTAAAGTCTGGGTGGGATTTGCAAAGTCTGTGTGACAGATGGACTTCATTCGGGAAGCAGTAATCCGGACGGCACGGAAAGAGTTCCAAAGCTTACTCTTGCTTTGTTCTCTTGTGTTGAACTCAACAGCGGCACTCAGTTCCTTGGTACAAGTTACGCTTACTTTTTCACAGTGATCTACAAGTTCCTTGTAGTTCATGTCGTAGCGCTTGTCATCCCTTAACTCTGAGAAGACTTGAGGGAAATCAGTGTTTACTGCTGTAGGTATGAAATTGTCACAATAAGGTTCAACAATTGCAAGAATGGCAGACTTAGCACCTGATTCAAACAGTTTCTGGCAAAGAATGTTCATTTCATCATCTGACGCTTCTGGCACTTTATCTTCCCTCGGATTTGATCCTGGTGTCTTACAGGTGTTGATGGTGGCACAGAGAGTCCAGGAGTTGCGCTTGCACATGGTGATGTAACAGCATCCAGAGTGGCGGTGAAGTTTCTTTTTAACCAGGTTTTCCGAAGGAAAAAACTAGTTATTAGATTGGCGAATGCGGGCTGGCTGGCTGGCGGGCGGAACAAGCTTGTCCGGGCCATAACTATGTCGTTCATTGTCAGATTTTAAAATCATTTGGCACATTTGTTCACCATCATTGGACGGTGTGTCGCGCGAAATAATTACGTCGATATCTCCAAGGTCAAGGTCACACTTTGAGTTCAAAGGTCAAAAATGGCCATAAATGAGCTTGTCCTGGCCATAATTATGTCATTCATTGTGAGATTTTAAAATCATTTGGCACATTTGTTCACCATCATGGGACGGTGTGTCGCACGAAAGAATCACGTCAATATCTCCAATGTCAAGGTCGCCACGACTAAAAATAGATTTTTTTAAAAAACAAACTTACAAAGGGGTTTAATTTTGTTTGTTCATTTCAAAAGTTCAGTTTGAGTTTTCTTCCTTTATCAGATTTTTTTTCACAATGAAAACCTGGTTTTGTGACAATTTTGTCCCTTGTTAAGGTTTCCGCTGACGTAAAGTCTATTTCCTGTACCTTTCTATACTCCACAGTTTTCATGGCAGACAGCAACAACCAATAGGCTTTTTCATCAGTCACAGTCTTTGAGTCCCTAATCCGTACTGTTGCGTCAGTTGCAAAAAGGAGAGCAGCGATGTGTGTACGGGCCTCGCCTAACCCAGCCATACATGTTCAGTGGGCACCCAACACCTGTCCGGTCTTGTCGCTTATGATCCAGGGTCTTAGGGGTTTCTCCCTCAGTTGCTGAGAATGGAGGACCTAAAAAAAAGATTAAAAAATGCTTTATTCATATAATTAGTCGTACAATTTATACATCCTTACTCAATAAGGAAAGACACGAGACGTTACACTTTCCATGTTCTCTCACATTATCAGCGATTTTTTGTAGTATTGGGAAAAGTACCCGTACCGGTCCAATTGGGAAAAATTGAGTCGTGAAAACCTCAAAATTGGGAAAAATTGAGTCGTGAAAACATTGACTTTGGGAAAAATGCGTCGTGAAATCTTCAAAATTAATTGGGAAATTAGTGTATTTGATTTTTTGCTAATAAATACCTTAAAATTGAGAATAATTGATGTCAAGTTGTTAACATTATATTTACTTAAGTTCAAGCCATAGAGCTGCATAAGTAAATTAATTTCATTTAAAAAAAATAAGTTCATTAAGTTCATTAAAAAATATATATTTCATGCAGCCAGACTCGAAGACTCAAACACAACATTAGCAACAAGGCTATAGTCCAATGTTGAATATTTAATAAAAAATCATTGGGTATGTGAAGTTTATGGTGCAAAATTTCAACATCATAATTTACCTTTGCAGTGACAATTGTGTAATCGTTGCACACAGGAGATGCTCTGTCCCTGACCCATCCATTTACAAACTGGTTGTACGCATCTAACCCCTTATAACTCTTCAGTTCATCCTTTGTGTACACACTTGGAGACCAAAGCAAGTAATTTACAATGTCAATGTACGTGACAGGTGGCAACAATGATATGTCAGTAGACCACGACACGATTTCATATGGATCACACCCGCCGAGAATTTTTAGTTTCTCATCGTACCGCACTTTCTCCTCATCATGAGTCCATCTCTATACAATAACTTAGTGGAATCACTCTCAGCGTCCTTAATCTTTCTCTTGGACATATTTAATGCATAAAAAGCACCGGTAATCTATAATTACTCACTAATTTGTGTATATGCTGTAAGACAGTTCTTTGTTTATTTCGGAAGACCTTCAAAATGGCCGACTTCCGGTTTACGCATGGGAAATAACAGGTGCCTGCATGACCTCAATTCTCAAACCCATTTTAACTGGTGGGTTCGGTTAACTCGCAGTATTTTCTATTAGCGTTCTCTCCCGTACGAAATTTTGGGGCGGAATTGGGACGGACACTATTGTTTCTGGGTGGACTAGAGGCGGAAATTGATTTCCGCCCCTAAAAGAAAATGTCACTTGTTTTTTTCCAGGCGGAACTTATTAGCAATAACGGGCGTGAATAAGAGTCAGGCAGAATTTCATACTTAAACATTTGTCTTTGCTGATTTTCTGACTTAGAAAATTAACTCGGGCGGAATTTCATACTTATACATCTGGGGCACAATGTTGGACATAAATTTATTGATAAAGAATTTCAAAATGGGACTTTAAGATAATCAATAAACAGAGTTCTGATTTCGGTTTCTAAATGGTTATGGTAGGAAACATTAATTTTTGCTATACACAAGGAAAACAACATTTATATTCAATTCATTCAATAGTTAACCCATGCAAAAAAAGCTGAAATGAGCTTGAAATGTCACAAATTTCAGGCTGCATGGTCCCAGCAAACAATCTATATGGGACCCATATGGGTCCCATGTGGGCACCTATATGGGCCCCATGTGGGCTGCCAACATGGGACCCAGATGGGAAGTGCAACCGGGCTCCACATGGGTCCCATCTGGGCTGCCCCATTTAAGTATATGGGGCAGCCCAGATGGGACCCATATGGAGCCCGGTTGCACTACCCATCTGGGTCCCATGTTGGCAGCCCACATGGGGCCCATATAGGTGCCCACATGGGACCCATATAGGACCAACATGGGCATCCCTTTTACTCAATATGGGCTACATACGGGTAGCCCTTTTACTCAATATGGGCTACATACGGGCAGCATTGTACTAAATATGGGCTACAAACTGGTAGCATTGTATTCAATATGGGTACACAGAGCCTGTAAAATTTTGGACAACGCATTAATGGAAATTCAGGTTATGTTAGAAATAATATGTAGGCTGCAAACATGAAATACTGTGTGTTCAAAATGAACATCAGACAAAAGATTCTTGTACATGTACTTCAATTTCATTTTTTTAAATGTTTTATCTATTTCTTCTTGCTGGAACAGACTGATATCAAAGGGTTTAAGAGCTTAATAGCATTATCCTGCAAGAAATACAAGGTTTTTGTTAAAAGACTTAAAAATTTATTAAAGTACTCTCAACTTTTATTCACATAAAGTATTACACACATATACATGGATTCATACATACATAGCAGGAGGATCCAGCGTTAACTATTCTACCAGAAAATTCTAAAATAATATGGTGATTCCTAACTTTCTGAATGTAACATGAGCAAAAATATTTTACATGAAGTTGCTAACAAAAACATGTTTCTATCTAATGTTCTATCCGCATGGAGTAATGTTACTCATAATCTATAAACCCAAACCAACAGTAAAACTATTTTAAGGAACAATAAAGACATAACTTCAAACAATAAGACGTTTTTCTATAACATTATATATGTCACCCAGTTATACGACTATAGAATTAAGGACTTCTATTATTTTGAAATTAAATATATATTACATATACAGAATACCTTCAAGTATTTTCCTGATGTTCTACACATTACTACAAAGCATACCCATGCAGAGCTCCAGATAAGGGTCGTATTTTCGTAATTGCGAATTATTTTCAAGCCCGTTACATATTTATTTTAAAATCTTGTCATACCATTAAGAATTACAAAATCAAGTTATGAATATTATTTTTACATCGGTTCGTATCGATTTTTATTGAGTTCTTTTCACGTATTAAAGATCATTGCGGTGCTTATATAGAATGGTTATCGGGTTTGTTTAACAAAGCGCATTTTTTCCAATATAAGCGGCGTATACAGTCTATCTGTTAAAAAACAATGGCAGCGCCCAGAGAGCGTCCTAAAAAACTGCAAAGCGTCCAAAAACACGCTTTTAACATATTGTACACAAAGTGAGCCAAAGTTAAATGTTTAGAAAGACATTATAGAAAAGATCTTATACGATGTTGTATTTTCAGTTGCTGACACAGTCGGAAAAGCTAAACAAAAATGCAACACGACGGGTCCAAACTTAAACACACAAAAAACATTAAACGAGTGGAAGGGACAAGTCCCATGGCTAATCGTTGAAAAGATTGAAGGGGAGACCCGTTTTAATTGTGAAATATGTAAAAATTCATCTAAGGCATGCAATCTGAGCACAGTTTGGGCATTTGGTATAGCTTGCACTGGCAACGCCTACTTGCAGGACACGCCTACGGCATGAATGCCTCTTTGATAGCATGTTCAGAGACAGACTGTTTTGTATGCTGGACGAGTACGGATGTAAATAAAACCAGTATAACCTTCAATGGTGTTTGTTCCTTAAATGGAGTTCCTTTAATGGTGCTAACTAGTGTATTCTGTAGATGAAACACTACAATTGGCGACGAGGATATTAAACGTTCAATAACATTGTCTTAAATGATGGAAAAAGAAAACGACTATTTGCCCCGATTCGATGTGCATGGTGAACCGTCGGGATTAGCGGCAAAGTGGAAGCGTTGGTTTCGAGCGTTTGAACTGTATGTTGTCGGGAAAGGAATTAAAGACAATGACCGTAAACATGCATTGTTGCTTCACATGGCTGGCATGGAAGTGCAGGATGTATTCTATACTTTGCCGGAAGGAGAGGGAGCAAACGTTTATGCTAGAGCCGTCGATGCGCTAAGCAAGCATTTCGCGCCACAATCGAATGTTCCTTACGAAAGACATATGTTCCGGAAGTTAGATCAGTCGCCGACAGAATCCGTAGATCAATATATCACACGGTTGCGACAGAAAGCAGAGACGTGTGCATTTGAGAACACAGATGAGCAAATTAGAGATCAGGTGATTGAGAAGTGCATTTCAAGTGAATTAAGACGGAAACTTCTGCAAAAAGGACGGGATTTAACCCTGACAGAATTGCGTTCCATTGCGAGAACTTTAGAAAATGCTGAACATCAGGCAAAATGCATTGAGCAAAGCCCACAGTCGGTAAACACAACAACAAGCCGAACAACAAATGGTACGTTTGCACGGAAAAATTGTATTCAAAATGACGTTCAATGTTTTAAATGTGGGAAACGTGGTCACATTGCAAAAGACAGCACGTGTCCAGCGCGTGGAAAGTACTGCAATAAGTGTGGCAAGATAGGACATTTTGCGATTAAATGCCGATCGGGTGAAAAGTCGAAAAAGAAACCGCTTACTGTGCGTCAAGTTGTGGACACAACTGATGACAGACAGTTCACGTTTACTGTACAAAATAAGTACCCGACAGCAACATCGATAATGGTCGAAATTGGTGGTGTACAAATAAAGGCGATCATTGATTCCGGTTCCAGCTGCAACATTGTGGATAGGAAAACGTGGGAGTTCTTGAAACGAAATGACATAAAATGCAGGGACGAGCCAAGGAAAACAGAACTGTATGCCTATGGATCTAAGGAACCACTGAAGACTGCTGGTGTATTTTGGTCAACGATTGTTTACAAGGGTGTAGCGGTAGATGACGCAGAATTTGTTGTCATTGAGGGATCTGGACAGTCCTTATTAAGCTGTGATACAGCTATGCGACTTGGCGTACTTAAAATAGTGCGTCAAATGGAAACCCCGGGAATATCGGATGTTGTTAATAATTACAACGAATTATTTACGGGACTTGGAAAACTGAAAGGTTATCAACTTGAAGTGCCCATTGACCAGGCTGTAACACCTGTAGTGCAACCGACCAGACGCGTGCCATATCAGTTACGAGAGAAGTTGGAAGCTAAAATCAAAGAATTACTCGACTCAGATGTCATTGAACCCGTAAGTGGACCGTCCAAGTGGGTGTCCCCTGTCGTCATAATACCAAAGAATGATGGCGACATTCGACTTTGCGTTGACATGAGGCAGGCAAACAGAGCCATACAAAGGACTAGGTATCCAATACCAACAGTGGACGAAGTGTTGCAGGAAATGAATAACAGCAAGTATTTCAGCAAACTGGACATTAAAAACGCGTATCATCAAATTGAACTGTCCCCAGAATCACGAGAAATCACGACGTTTACAACACACAGTGGACTTTTCAGGTATAAACGTTTAATGTTTGGAATAACATGTGCTCCAGAGATGTACCAGATGATTTTGCAACAAACATTGCAAGGCTGTGAGGGTGTTAACAGCATTGCCGATGACATTATTGTCCATACTGCAACGAAAGAACAACATGATAAATGTTTAAATAATGTGCTATGTGTATTGAGAGACAAAGGTTTTACACTTAACAAGGAAAAATGTCAATTTTACATGAATAAGTTAGTGTTTATGGGTCATGAGCTGTCTGAGAGAGGGATAGGGGCAACGCAGGTCAAGGTCGATGCTGTAGTAAACGCGCCTGAGCCGCGAAACGCGAGCGAGGTTCGGAGTTTCCTCGGTTTAGTGAATTTTTGCGCAAGATTCATACCGAATTTGTCTACGATTTCCGCGGCGTTAAATGATCTGTTAAGAAAGAAAACGGTGTTTAAATGGGGTCGGTCTCAACAGGACGCGTTCAAAGAATTAAAACGAAGGCTAGCATGTGCCGAAACATTGGGGTATTACGATAAAACCGCGCCGACAAAGGTCATAGTCGATGCGAGTCCAGTAGGACTAGGTGCTGTGCTCGTGCAGGTTCAAAATGGGGAAAACCGCGTAATAAGTTATGCCAGTAGAAGCTTAACTGATGTTGAGAGGAGATACTCACAAACTGAAAAAGAGGGTTTAAGCGTAGTGTGGGCATTAGAGCGTTTTCATCCATGGCTTTATGGTATCGAGTTCGAGCTTCTTACTGACCACAAGCCACTTGAATACATTTACGGACCAAGGTCAAAACCGTGCGCTAGACTTGAGCGATGGGTTCTTAGGCTGCAACCGTACCGATTTACGGTTAAACATGTGAACGGTCGAGACAATATTGCAGACGCACTGTCGCGACTTCCGCTCAAGCACAGTTCTAGGACAATAGATAGTGTAGATGACCACGAATACATTAAATTTGTTGCGCGCGAAGCAACACCCAGTGCTATGACCACTCGAGAAATAGAAGAGGTATCATTTCGTGATGATGAGATAAGCAGATTACGCGAAAGCGTGACGAACGGGACGTGGGATAAACACGAGCAAAATCAGTTCATACATATCAAAGATGAACTGTGTGTAATTGGTTACTTAGTACTTAGGGGTACGCGAATCGTTGTCCCGCGTGAATTACGCAAACGCGTATTAGACTTAGGTCACATAGGTCATCCGGGAATCGTGTTGATGAAAAGCAACTTGAGGACCAAAGTTTGGTGGCCGGGTATTGATAAGGAAATTGAAAATTACTGTAAAATGTGTTATGGCTGTCACTTGGTAAGCCAGTCAACAAATCCCGAACCGATGACGAGAACCGAGCTACCAAGTGCCCCATGGCAAGATTTAGCCGCGGACGTATTAGGTCCGTTGCCATCAGGTGATTACATTTTTGTTTGTGTCGACTATTACAGTAGGTATGTAGAGCTTGAGGTCACCAAAGTAATAACTAGCGAAAAACTAGTGTCAATATTAAGGAAATGGTTTTTGACGCATGGCTTGCCATTATCTCTACGTACAGACAATGCTAGTAGTTTTGTTTGCGAGCATTTCGAAAATTATTTGCAGTCTCAAGGAATCGAACACAGGCGAAATACTCCCTTGTGGCCGCAAGCAAATGGGGAGGTTGAACGTCAGAACCGTTCAATACTAAAGCGATTACGCATATCTCAAAGTCAAAATCGTAATTGGCGATTAGACCTCGATGATTACCTGATAATGTATCGAAGCACACCCCATTCAGTAACGGGTATGTCACCTGCTGAGATGCTGTTCGGTCGTAAGATAAGAACATGTGTTCCTGAAATTAATACGTATAGGCGGGAAGATAGCGAAATACGTGATCGTGATTCCGAGAAAAACGGGAAAGGGAAAGTATACTCCGACGCGAAACGAAATGCAAAAGAGAGCGAAATTGTACCAGGCGACAAGGTTCTTTTGAAGCAAAATAGAAACAATAAACTCGACACTCCGTTCAGTTCCGATAAGTACACAGTTATAGATAAGAACGGGAATAGCGTGGTTGTACGTGCCGATGATGGTACCGAGTATCGGCGAAATGTAACGCATATGAAAAAAATGAATGAACAAAATCCTCAGACAGACTCAAATGTAAACAATTCTAAAAGTGAACATTGTCAAATTAATGTATCATCTGCGGGTAAAGACAGACCGATAAGGGTTCGGAAAATGCCCGAGAAATTTAATGATTTCAAACTGGTGTAAATGCACCGCTAAATAGGCATGTAATTTACTGGTGTTCATTCGAGACAACACACGTGGCGCTTATCCCGCGGATGCTAGTAAATTTCTATTAAACTGACATGTGTATCATGCTCCGAGTGTAAAATGGCTTATAAACGGAAATTGATTAACAGCCAGTGTGGTCGCTCATTACTTTCATGTTAACGATAAAAGGGAATTGTGTGAGAACATTGCTAGTACAAGCGGCGTGCTATTTTATTTTCATTGATAAAATGTTTTCATTTGTGATGTTTTTGTTTTGATTAAATTTAGTTTAGATTGTTTCATAAATGCATGGTGTAATTTGTTATCATGAATTGTTTGTGAACGTATGGGTTTATGTTTAGAGTATGTATTTGTTGATCATGCATTATTTGGTTTGAAAAAAAGGAGGGATTTTGGTATAGCTTGCACTGGCAACGCCTACTTGCAGGACACGCCTACGGCATGAATGCCTCTTTGATAGCATGTTCAGAGACAGACTGTTTTGTATGCTGGACGAGTACGGATGTAAATAAAACCAGTATAACCTTCAATGGTGTTTGTTCCTTAAATGGAGTTCCTTTAATGGTGCTAACTAGTGTATTCTGTAGATGAAACACTACAGGGCATATGAAGGTTTTTGAAAAATGAAATTGTATAATACTGAAAAGACACTGTTGAACTAGTATAAATAAAGTTGCTAGTATGTTTATTTTGATTTTTTTTTGCATGAAAATAACCATTATTATTTATTTTTAGGTCATTTACAAAAAATAAGAATTATTTTCCAAAACTAAGTAGTAACGTTAAGAATAAAATTTCAGAGTTAAGAATTCTTTTTGAAAATCTAGTAGTAATTTAAGAATTTCACAAAACCTTATCTGGAGCTCTGCCCATGCATATTAAATCTTTAACCAATACAAATAACACACCATGTACTCAAAGAACATTCGTAGAAAACATACTTGCAAGACTATACAAAATATTTTATAAACTACAAATTAAAAACCCTGCAGAAAAATCCAAAACTCAAATAAATGGCAAATCCTTTTTTGAGAACAAGTCCACATTATTATCTTTGATATCTTCATACATTCCAGTGTTTTTCGTAACTGCACATGATATATATATATATATATGTCTTTTAAAACCTTCAAAAACTGGAATGCTGTTTCTTCTTTTGCAAAGGAATATATACCGTTTCATTTCCAGATAAAAAAGATTGTATGCTTTCTTAGAAGATGAACCTTAAAGAAATGGTTTAGGATCAATGGATAAAAAACTGTCAATTAAATTTTACAACATTGCTTAATATATTTGATAAAAAAGCTTAAAAAAGCTTGAACTATGCAGCAGTCCTAGAAAAGATGGATCGTAGCTTCATCACCAAGATGCTCTTCAAACTCATCCATTTGCTCAAATGTTCCAATTGGAAGACTGATGTTCTCTGGCAGTTGCATTGGCTCGTCATCAGTAGCTGACCTAGCCAAGAGCCACTGCAGCATCTGCTTCATTTCCCTGTTCTCATCTCTCATTGTTTCCAACACCGTTAAAATCTGTGTAACTGCATCTGACGACAGAGTAAAAAACAACTGTACCTTAAATTATGTTGACAATAATATATATCACAGCTGGATCGGATATAATTATATCGGATGTGTGCCGATATAACGGTGGCGGGCCCGATTTGTGCCAACAGCTGTTGTACAGCTAGGGCTGATTATAGCAACTTGCACCTATATCAGTATATAGTATATGCCCGTCAACGTCAATTTGTTTCTTTTATAAGAAGAAGTATGTATTATTATAGATCACTAAATGACTGTGTATTTTATATTTTTTAAGTTGGATTATCTGTTTACATCAATTATTTATGTAATTAAATATCAGGTATTTTATAAGCAGTAATTCCAAAACTAAAATTATTATAAGTTAAAGTTTCAAGCACAAAAATCAGTTACTTTGTCCTATGAACTGTCTTTGGGAAGGCTCTTCAGCTGCCTGGACTTAATGGGAGTGACCGGCCTCTGTCATGCACTGCTGGACATTCCTTGTAAATACGATGTTGGCAAATGAGGCTGTGGTGAATATTTTATTTTCTGAAATAAATTTGTACAATAAACATTACGAATTTAATTATTTCTTAATACACAGACTTTTTTAATATTCTGCAAATATGTGTTTAAATAATCATTAAAATTTGCCCACAGGCAGACAACCTTGGCTTGCGTGCAAGTAATCAAAGATCTATAAAAAAAACATTATATTATACGTCTTTGATGTAATACGTTTAAATTAATAATATCAATGTATGAGATAAGTAAGATTCTCATGCATTAGCATGATTACTCATTAAGTGTTCCATTTTTTCAGACATGCGCCTGTCTGCTATAAATAGTTTGTATTGAATTTTAGGCAGAATCAAGTTGAATTAAGCAGTTTAACTAAGAGATTGATCTATGGCGACAATCGAACGTAACGACTTACGTCGCGAAAATACATGACAAATGCAAAGCGAATAAAAAATCTCATAATTTGCAGTTCAAATTATTAAACACACAGGCATTCATTGAAGTAACAGATAAATAAATAATGCGTGATCAGCAATATATATCTGATTTTAAAAGAAATATATAATATCGTGTACAATATCACAATTTAACAAATTACCCGTTTCGAGTGATTTTGTTTTGAATGTTTTCGCGAGGCGGAATTAACATCTGCGCATGCGCATTTTATTTAAATACTTTATTTTTCTGCGCGATTATTTAAATTAAAATTATCTCTTGAAAATAACTACATATTAATCATAGTATATACATTATTGAAAACATAGCAATATCAAAAACAGAATTTTCAAAAAATGTGCGCCCGATAGCTGATTTTGTCCTTTGTTGGGCGGCCCAAATGGGACCCGTATGGGACCCATATGGGCTGCATATTATTTGCTTATGCATTGATTGTATATTTTTTGGTAAAATATTAGCAGTTGAGATCAAGTTTGTCATACATACGTTTTAAGAAATTAGTTTTTAATCAAATAAATAAAAGTTTATATCTTTTTCTTGATAGCGCAATAATATGGGACCTATATGGGACCCTTAAGGGCATTCCCATATGGGCTTACCCATAAAGGTCCCAAATGACTCCCATTTGGGCTTACCCATATGAGTTTGCCCAGAAACAGCCCGGTAGATGATTTTGTGCTTTGTTGGGCGGCCCAAATGGGACCCATATGGGACCTATATGGACTGCATATTATTTGATTATGCATTGATTTTCTATTTTTGGGTAAAATATTAGCAGTTTAGATCAGCATACGTTTTAAGAAATGAGTTTTTAATCAAATAAATACAAGTTTACATCTTTTTCGTGATAGCGCAATAATATGGGACCTATATGGGACCCTTATCGGCATTCCCACATGGGCAAGCCCATATAGCTCCCAAATGACTCCCATATGGGACCCGTATGGGACCCATATGGGCCGCATATTATTTGCTTATGCATTGATTTTCTATTTTTGGGTAAAATATTAGCAGTTTAGATCAAGTTAGTCCTACATACGTTTTAAGAAATGAGTTTTTAATCAAATAAATACAAGTTTACATATTTTATCGATAGCGCAATAATATGGGACCTATATGGGACCCTTGTGGGCATTCCCATATGGGCTAGCCCATATTGGTCCCAAATGACTCCCATATGGGCTTACCCATATGGGTTTGCCCAGAAACAGCCCATATGGGACCCATATGTGCATGTTTGCTGGGGTATGACTGAAAAAATAGGACTACTTGTAATCCACAAATGCAGCTGCAAGTTTTCTCTCCTCAAAATTTATAGGAAAATAATTAACTTAGAATATACTGTTCTGGATGAAATTAATATATATTTTGGCTCAGACATATTTTTATAAGACCTTATAATTAAATCACTTTGTTATGATAATGTACAGTAACCTTACAACATTTAAAGTACATGTAAATCTACTTATAATGTATTTAAAATATCTTTGAAATATGGGTCTTAAGAGTCTATGATAATTTACCTTACAACATTTAAAGTACATGTACATCTACTATGTATTTAAAATATCTTTGACTTAAGGGTCTTAGAGTAAATTTGATTAAGGGATGTATGATGCAAGTTGAAAATTGTTGTGAAATGAAGTAAATTTATCCCTGTTGATCAGTAGTGTTTTGTTTTACGATGTCATTTTGGTGGCTGTATGTTTGTATTCCCCCAGTTGTAAACAAAAGGGGCAGTCTACAGTTTTTCTAGAAAATCCCCAGGCTGACAACCACTGGTCTGCAAAACACCATCAAAACAAGGCCTTCAGTCACAACCTGAAAATAGATTCAGACAATTTTCAGTGCAGCTCATCAACAGCTTGCAAACAGGCTTCCTGAAAAGGCCGGACCGCCGGTCTTGTCCGGCAAAATTCTTTACAGTCCGGCGAAGTTTCTAATATCGCCGGTCCTTGTGACAGGCAAAAAAAAATATGACTAAATACTGAAAAGTCTAATACTTCCCAAAAGAACGAAAACAACCCATTAGAATCACTCTTTTCCTGAATTTCAAGTCATTTTGTCATTAAGAACACTAACGTGTCACTAATTATTAAGAGTGCTCTCCCTTTGAAATGTTGTTATTTCGAAAACGTCAATTTCAATAGTCCGACATATTACCAACTATCCAATTTAATACAATGGTTGTAACAAAAACTACAAATGAAAAACGTATGTCGTTGCTAAAGTTCTTCAATGGCAACACCAATCATGTTATGTTACTTTGTTTTGAGTCTGACTAGAATTTAAAGCTGTTTTCCATCATACACTGTTATCACTTGAACACGCAAGTGTTTTGTTTTACTTTATCGAGTGTACTTATACACAGGCTTCAGATTGCAATAAATATGATGATATATATATATTAATTCTTCAGTTATAAACTCACGCTGTTCCGTCAGGTGAATTTTTGTCCGGACAGGCTAACTTTTCCATCAGCCTGTCCGGTTGACAGGCACTTTTTGGGACTTTTCAGGAAGCCTGGCAAATAAAGCACAAAACAATACAGAAAATGCACTTTTAACTGATATCTGGGGTAAAATAGACCTTTTCGGAGGTCTCGGAACTTGACCGTAAAAAAAATTTTTCAGGTTAACCTGGCAATCACTTTTATCTTTCCGGGTAACAATACGCACACAGTGGACAACTTGCTTTGCACCATCACAGCAAATGCTTTCAAACTGAGCCAAACAAAATGGGTCATTACCTTTTACTTTTTTTGCACTGTTAACTTATTTAAACCCACCGTTGAAATCTGTCAAATGCTGGCTGCTTCAAGCAGAAAGTACATGTGTTTACTTAATTCTCACTCAGCATGTTGTTGTTGTTGACTAAATTAAAGGTCACTTAGTTTCGAATTACTGAAAACAAGTGAAATTGCTAGAATATTGACCATTTATACTTACATTTAAGCTCCTGGAGTCAAAAAACAATTTTGTTTAGGCCATAAACCTTAATTTCAAGAAATTGACCAGAGCCAATGCGCAAATATGGCTACAAAACTGTAGACTGCCTCCAAAGAATGCATGGGTAATTTGATCCCTAACAGCCTGATAGGACAGACACTGGCTCAGTGTGTGAGTCAGAATTTTGAAAATAAGAGTGGGTGTTTGCAAGACCTGTTACTCAAGCTTGACAATTTGAAATGCAGTTTCAAAGCAATGATTGGACTTTTTATGTCCCCCACTATAGTAGTCGGGGACATATTGTTTTTGCTCTGTCTGTTGGTTGGTTGGTCTGTCTGTTTGCACCAACTTTAACATTTTGAAATAACTTTTGCTATATTGAAGATAGCAACTTCATATTTGGCTTGCATGTGTATCTCATGAAGCTGCGCATTTTGAGTGGTGAAAGGTCAAGGTCATCCTTAAAGGTCAGAGGTCAAATACATGTGGCCCAAATCGCTTATTTTATGAATGCTTTTGCAATATTGAAGATAGCAACTTGATATTTGGCATGCATGTGTATCTCATGGAGCTGCACATTTTGAGTGGTGAAAGGTCAAGGTCATCCTTCAAGGTCAGAGGTCAAATATATGTGGCCCAAATCGCTTATTTTATGAATACTTTTGCAATATTGAAGATAGCAACTTGATATTTGGCATGCATGTGTATCTCATGGAGCTGCACATTTTGAGTGATGAAAGGTCAAGGTCATCCTTCAAGATCAGAGGTTAAATATATGTGGCCCAAATCGCTTATTTTATGAATACTTTTTCAATATTGAAGATAGCAACTTGATATTTGGCATGCATGTGTATCTCATGGAGCTGCACATTTTGAGTAGTGAAAGGTCAAGGTCATCCTTCAAGGTCAAGTATATGGGTCAAAATTGCGCATCTAATGTCACTTCTGCAATATTGAAGCTAGCAATTTTATATTTGAAATGCGTGTGTATCTTAAGGAGCTGCACATTTAGAGTGGTGAAGGGTCAAGGTCAAGGTCATCCTACAAGGTCAAACATCATATAGGGGGACATTGTGTTTCTCAAACACATCTTGTTTAATTTGAAGTTTTAAGTAAAATGTGGAAGTCAACATTCAGTGTGTAAAAAAAAGCTGAAAAAAGCGATTCAGTGAGTTATGATGGAACTTTTTAAAATGCAGACTGAACTATTAAACAGGTTTGTTTCTATATTTACTTTGTATTGTTTTCTTATAATGCTGTGTTTATTATAGTTTGAGTTCTATTGTTTAAGTCAGACAGCTGTTTCGGCAGGACTGGTTTTAACCTATAACATTTAAAATGAATGGTCAAGCTAGCTATCTTTACAGTTAATTTCGCATTATATAAAAAACATAATGCAGTCAAAAGTGTCTTATCTATTTTATCTTGTTGAATGTTTTTTGCCATATCGAAATTTTTGTCATTTGTAAAATAGAAACCTAGTGTTTTAGCTCTATCAGAGGTCCAGATGAAGTTTTTGTATTCCTTAAATTAAATAAGTAATTGTTTTAGTGAACCAACAAGCATAGTTGTTGATTTTTAAGTATTTAGTGAAATTAAGCCACTATTTCACTACAGTCCATGTATGGCGTTTATTAAAGCAGTGAATGAGTTAATTGTTCGATCAATGAAGTATGTTGCAGTCATCTGCAAAAAAGGTTTGTTTTATGACTGACTGTATCTGGATAAAGATTGAAAGGTGCATGTTTTTTTGTGTGATTTTTAATAAGTTTTTTTTAGCTTTTGTGACCTTAATGTCCTTCAATCAATCATCAGCTTAAGGAGCTATGTATACCCCCCCCCCCCCCTCGGAATCATTAACATATTCTCCTGTCATTTCCGCCCGAAAATAAATTCTGCCAGGAAATTTCCATCCCAGTCTAATTTCTGCTCGAAAATATTTTCCGCCTCATGAGCATATTCCGCCCCAAATTCCACCCTGTGTCAGCATGCAAAAATAATTTCCGCCCGGAAATCTTTTCCGCCTCATTAGCATATTTCGCCCCAAATCCGCCCCATTTCTGCCTCGTTTCCGCCTGGAAAACATTCTTTCTTGTAACCACTATATTCCGGGCGGAATCAACAATTTTCCAGGCAGAACTGCAGGGGGTTTTGTCCACTTTTTGGGAAGATAGCCCATGGCTTTGGAAGTGGGAATTTTATCGGCCTTTTCATGAAATTGGGAAAATAAATTCATTAGCCTTTTTATTCCAAACGAAAAGTCCACTGATTAGGGAAATACTAAATTTAATATAACTCTTTATAATCATTCAAATTTAAAGAACAAAATCATATGATACTTCATTAGATGTAATTGAATTACAATTGAGATAAAATACGCATAAGACACTTCTTTCTAAAAATAAAAAATAAAAATTATTTTTTTGGAAATTGGGAATTTTTTGCCACATTTTGGGAAAAAAGTATACTTTTTTAAAATTGGGAACATAGCCAAATTTCGGCTATAAAATCGGGCCAAAAAACCCTGAACTGTCAATAAAATTCCGTGCGGATCATTTCGTACAGGCAGGATTTTGTTTATGAACAAACCTGTGTGACCTACTTATCAAATCTGACAGGAAACATCCCTCACTACTGGTTTGAACCGATTTTTGGTAGCAAATGTTGTCGTATTCAGTCTTTAACAACATTTGAATATTTATAGCTCAGTTAATTGTCTATGAAAGGGAAAGACTGCCAATATTATTTATCACCAGAAATGTTACACGTATTAAATATTTAGCTCATTTGTTGAACAGAGAATTTGTTAGATGCAACATTTTAATATCTGTTTGTACAAATATAAAATGTGCAATGTTGCATGTTCTGATTCAACAAAATGTTTAAATGTTTAAACAAAAACATGTAACTTCTTAAACTACAGATCTAAAAAATAAGATAATGCATATATAAAGTCTACATATACCGTATAGTGTAGCCATAATAATAATAAATAAAAGATAATAGATCCATCTGAAAGTAAGTTGATGACAAACTACATTAGCATGTAGAATATTTTCTAAGTTGAACTATCGGTTTTAGTAATCTGCTACAATTAAGTCAGCATCTTACAAGTGTACACTATACAATTGTACAGAATACAAGTTGACAAATCACAATTCAACATTTTACAACGCATTTTCAAGTCAAACGGTGTTAGGGTACAAATTGTTATTAGTAGTAGCCACAGGTGTTGGGCACCTGACCAATTCACATAAACACTATCAATAAGTCATAAAATACATTTTTCATCATTTTGAAAAAAAATAATGTATATAACATAGTCTCTAGAAGCCTTGCATTATTTAAAGAAAAACGCTGTATTCATGTTATGCCGAAGCTTTTCGACTTAACTGTCTTCATCAGCGGCCATTTTTTATTTCTAGATGTTTTATTTTGTACGGATATGACGTTGTGCATTTCTGGCGTCACACTGGAATTTCGAAAATTTCGGGTCGTAAAAACCCCCATTTTGGGAAAAAAATTAATCGCAAAATTGGCTCAATTGGGAAAAATTATCTCGTGTAAAAGTGTTTCTTATATTTCAAAGAAGCCGTAAACTGGTTAATAACGACTATTTCGAAAACTTGTTGTTAAAATTTTACAAAATATTATGAACATGTGTAATAAGTGCAGGTTTTTAAATCTGAATTTAGGGAAAAGGCCTGACCTTTTTTAGGTGAAAAAAATCACGCGAAGCGCTGGATTTTGAGGAAAATAAGGAAAGTCTTAAATAATCATTAACACATTTTACAGTTTTTAAAACAAATTCAAGGCAACAAATAATTTAATTATGCAAAACTTTAATTTTCTACACCAGATCAGGTTAACTCATATATTTTAAGGTTAAAAAAAAAAAAAAAAAAAATTTTTTTTTTTTTGGAATTGGGAATTTTATTTCAATTGGGAAAAAAACAACCAGATTTGCATTGGGAATGGGGCCAAATTTCGGACCCGTGGCATAGGGCGGAAAAAGCCTGTCGGTAGTTTCAAAGTTTTGCCTTCCACAATTGCTCCATGGTCTTGCGGTACTCGTCCGACCAGCTGAGTTTTTCGAGTTCCATTACTTGGAAATTATCCAAGTGTCTGTCTGTACAGAAATGTTCAGTACCGGGTCACTGTGCTGTGTGCAAATACGCGACAGATTCAACAAATGTCGCTGGTACAGAGTTCGGCCGGTCTCCCCCACATACACTTACCTGCGACAGCGACGACAGTTAATGGCCGCTGCAATGATACACAACATTGGATGATTTACAATGATTTAGGCACTTAATGGCTAAAAAATGTTAATGTAGGTGATTTTCTTGTGTCAAGAGATACCTACCTTATATATATAATATCAGAAAAAAAATTTTGGTCAAAATGATGAAAAATGTTTTTTTATGAGATATTGATAGTGTAAAAATGACTTGGTCATGCGCCCAACACCTGTGCATCAGAAGAATCATTGTTTACAATAGTTCCCGGCCCGTAAGCGAGTCAATGGTTCCTGGCTAAGTCAGAGCTCCAGATAAGGGTTGTATTTTCATAATAACAAATTATTTTCAAGTCTGTTACGTATTTATTTTAAAATCTTGTCGTACCATTAAGAATTACAAAATCAAGTTATGAATATTATTTTTACATCGATTCGTATCGATGTTTTTGAGAGCATTTCGCGTATTAAAGATCTTTTCGGTGCTTATATAGAATGGTTATTGAGTTTGTTTAACAAAGCGCATTTTTTCCAATAAAAGCGGCGTGTACAGTCTCTCTGTCAAAAACAATAGCGGCGCCCAGAGAGCATCTTAAAAAACTGCAAAGCGTGCAAAAACACGCTTTAACATATTGTACGCAAAGTGAGCCGAAGTTGAATGTTAAGAAAGACATTATAGAAAAGATCTTATACGATGTTGTATGCTCAGTTGCCGACACAGTCAGAAAAAGCTAAAAAAACGCGACACGACGGGTCCAAACTTAAACAAAAAAAAACATTGAACGAGTGGAAGGGACAATTCCCGTGGCTTATCGTTGAAAAGATTGATAGGGGGGACCCGTTTTAATTGCGAAATATGTAAAAATTCATCGAAGGCATGCAATCTAAGCACAGTTTGGGCATATGAAGGTATTTGAAAAAAATAAAATTGTATAATACTGACTAGACAATGTTGAACTCATATAAATAAAGTTGCTCGTATGTTTATGTTGATTTTTTGCATGAAAATAACCATTATTATTTATTTTTAGGTCATTTAGAAAAGTTAAGAATTATTTTCCATAACTTAGTTGTAACATTAAGAATAAACTTTTAAGAGTTAAGAATTATTTTTGAAGATCTGGTGGTAACGTTAAGACTTTCACAAAACCTTATCTGGAGCTCTGTAAGTCGAAAAATAATTTTGACGCGTCCACCGCGTATATGAAGGGAAAGACCACCAATATTATTCACCGCATATAGATTGTTGTTAAACCGACTTTACAACTGTCAACTGTGCAGATGTAAACTTGTAACATTGCAGTGTGTAAAGATACGCGTTGACCAATCTAGACATGTTTACATGCTAACAATGGATATTGACAGTTCGTTAAAGTTACTGTTGCACATTTGTAAGTTTTATGGGTTGTGTATGCGATTTAAAAATACAAGTAAATGTATATTTTACATTTTGAACATATAAGTTTTTATTCATTGAACAGTTTTACTTGGACAATTAACAAGATGAACATTTGAGATGTATCCACCTTAAAAATTAACATTGTTGAAAATTGAAACAAAAAGTATTGAAAATTGCTTATTTGAACGGATATTATTTGACATGTATGTATACTCTATAATTGCAAGATGAAACATATCAGCTTATTATACTCAATACATGCAACATTTCTGGTGATAAATAATATTGGCGGTGACTTTCCCTCCCATAGTTGTCTTCACAAAAAAATGGGAAAGTGCTTGAATATAACTGCTGTTACATGTAATTTTATTTGGTGTCTTATCCCTTTACCACTTGGGTACGTATTTTCACGCATTTGTACATAGTCCCTTAGAAAGTTATATTTAATTTAAAACCTTTCTTACAAGATTCAAGTTTTTAAGGCTTCATCTCCGAACCTTAGATACTGATGTGCAGCAAACAGCATAAAACCTGAACAGACTGCGAGTTACTCGCAGGCTGTCCTGGTTGTATGCTGTTTAAACATAGCCATTCTTATTGTTTTCTTTACAGCAACAATCATAAGCTAGGCTGCAGCTTGTACAACCAACTATAAAACATGATGAATAAGGATAACAAGTGTATAAAAGCTGAAAGACTGAAACCAATTTGTAATTAAATAAGTATACATAAAATATATAGAATGATATTATAACATCATTATAACATCTGATATGGTAATTTTAAAAGATTAGATTTGCCTGCTTAAAAGTCAGATAAATTAAGAAAAAAGAAAAAAATATCCACTAAATTTCTTGTAAATAAATAAGAGGTTTAATCAAATATTTCAAGTACATAAAAATATATAATACAGCGTTGTTACTAGACATTTATCATATTATAAGCCAGGGTTTTTTTTTACTAAGAAAGTGATGCCGATATTCGGCGTCTTACCCTACCAGAATTTTTTCCCTCAAAATACAATTTCCCCACCAAAAATATCATTATTCACCAAAATATAATATTTTCTCTCAAAGAAATGTTTATTTTTCCTTTGGGCATTCGACAATTATCCAATTTACACCATGTACAACGATCTTTCTCTCTCTCCAGACGAACACAAAAAATCTGGGAATCCCAGTTATTCTTAATATAGCTCTTAAATTACGTCATGTAAACTGGGCAACTAATCGTAATAATCATGTGACTATTTTACTGGATACCGGTCTTGCGCAAGAAGGGTGTCTCGTCAATAAATTACCGGAAACCAGTCGAATTTTCATCCGGGCTATGTGCAAGCCAAGATATAAACGTGAAAACAGAAAAAAATGTCTCACAATTGGCGTTCTTACACAAACAAAATAAAACATTCGGACTCGGAAGATACTGAACGCATCGAGGCATTTTTTAAGAAAGAATCATCGAAAACCGTTATAACCCAGCAGGATTCTGAGGTAATCAACATCGAACATTGTGAAAGTGAAAGTAGACAATCGGCAGCTGCCGCTCCTTTCCCTTCCAATACGGTAGCAGATCAAGATCGTCAACCCATTCATCATGAAATTGAAATCACAAAATTGACATCGTCCCCCGGCCCCAGTACAGAAATGTAGTTGAAAACACTTCCCATAATTAGATCTACACCTGCAACTTAATTAAGGACTTTGACTTGAATACGTGTTAAATGTGTTTAAGAACAAAAAGGACGGAGACAAGCCTCTTTTGATGAGTTATAGACATTGAAATGAACAGTTTTTATTTTTTCCCCTATTATGTCTCTTTCGCACTCTTTTTTCCCCTTTAACCCAGCGTCCAGCGTCTTCCCCTTTCTCTAAAAAAAACCCCTGTAAGCATATATACATTAAACAGCACATTTAATCACCAATAGACAATGCACAATAACTTGGATTTCTAACAACACATACATGTAAAGCACGTAAAAATAAGGCAGAAGCTAGCACATTTAGATTGCAGAGCATACAAAGTTAGTGGGTTTTTTATGGCAATTTTGGGGCTGATATTCGGCCCTATTCCCCTCAAAAAAGAGTTTTTATTTTTCCCCAATTTTGTAGAAAAAAAACCCAACAGTAGTTCAAAATAAAAATTATTTTTTTTTAGAAAGAACTCTCTTCTGATAGATATATCTCAAATTTATTTTCATGTGTATTCATATCATAACATATAAAAGAGTGAATTTTTAATTTCCCCTTTGGACAGGGATGCCACCATTCCCCTATTTGTGAAAAAAAACACTGAAAGCAGCACCTTAAGTTACCACTAAACAATACACAATATCTTGGGTTTCTAGAACACATATAAATAATACAGAGACACAGCATCCATAAAAAAACAACAACAGAAGCTTGCAGATTTAGTATACAGAGCATACACAGACAGCGGCAACTAAGATAAGCAGAAACTAACAACATATAACATTGAGCGGCAACTAAGCTAAACAGAAACTCGCAACATATAACATTGAAGTAGAAAAATAGCCCACGTAGGAAACAAGTAAAAACTTTAAAACTAAGTGATGTGATGCTCCTTGCTGTGGAGATCCCACTCAATCTACAACTTGCGCACATACAGATTTTGCCATTCCATGATCTAATTAACCAGGTTTTCCAAAGGAAAAAACTGGTTATTAGATTGACGAATGTCGGCGGGCGGAACAAGCTTGTCCGTTCCATAACTTTGTCGTTCATTGTGAGATATTAAAATCATTTGGTACATTTGTTTGAAAAAAGTCTGATAAAACAGCAGACGAAACAACAATGAAATTGCAAATTATAAAACCAGTTGAAAAAACTCGTATGTTCCGTTTTTAAAAAAATGCCTAAGGGAATTTTACTTGTACATTTATTATACCACCTTCATGAATGGCAAATTCAATGGTATATATTTTAACGTAATTTGTCATGATTTCGGACATATTTTTTCGGATACTTTTTCCCCATTTATATCCAGACCGATTGATGTTGCGGGAAAATATGATCCCTGATTGTTATGCTGTATGTCGGTTGGTCAGTCTGTCTGTCAGTAGACCAGTTTGTTTCTGATCGATAACTTGTCAACAAATTTACTTATTGGCTTGATACTTCACATGTGCATTGGCCTTGGACACAAGTAGATGGTCTTATTAAAATTGGGGTCACTAAGTCCAAGGTCAAGGTCACTGTCACAATGAGTGTGAAAATCATTTCTGATCAATAACTTGTCAAGGATTTGAAGATTTGGGGTAGAAATTGGTCATGCTCAAGGGGTCACATTATTTATGCACACAGGGCTAGTGCTGGCCCAGAATTTATTTGAGCCAACCAGTTTTTTTTTGTTACAGGTGCAGTGATATTTTATGCACAAAATAACAGCCTCTTATAGGCTGTTTCCCAATTGTAAAAAGTAAAGAAAGGCTGTTGCCCAATGGCAAAAATTAACATTTTTCCCAAAAATCTGACCAAAACATATGTCAAACTTTTATAATAAACTCAATAATTGGTGTATCGAGTTTATCATATAGCAATTTCCTATTACTTTATAATAAAGATTTTGGAAAGCAGTTAAACATGTACTTATAAACAATTTGTATACTGTTATTTATAATAATTATAATAATGTTTAATTTTTTCCAATTTCATGGACTATCGTGCATTTTTCCCAATCAAAATGGCACAGGCTGTAAAATATAAAGCAAAAAAAATCACTGGTGCACAAAAACTGGTATTCAAATAATAATATATATTATACTTTCAATTGTTTAAATATTTATTTTTATGACAAAACGCACATAGCACATATCATAATATATCATACAGTTTTCAATATAGTAAGGAATGATTATGGTATTTGTTCAAGTACAAACATCATTTATTAAAAACATGTACATTTAATCGCAATTTTCGTAGTAATAGAGCAATTTTCATACAGCATTATTTTTACAACATGCATAAATTTAATGTAAAATATAAATATATATAAGCACATATTTAATTCTTAAAATACATTGCAAACGAATCAAGCTATATACAGAGAACAAAGTCATGACATACATCATTGCTATTTCAATACCGGTATTAAACTGTGCTGTTTTTTACCAGTCCACAGTTTGTAAATGACGTCAAAATCCGCATTTTTACTTTTGCACTTTCCTTCATGATGAATAAGGATTTTTAAGAGATTTTCCAAATTTTTCACTTTCAACAAATTTCTTATATCAGCTGCAGTGTTTTTTTCACTGTTTGGGAATGAGGCCGGGTCCCTATGGATTGGGAAAATTTGTGGCGTTTAAATTGACTTAAAATGGGAAGTTAGTGTTGTTGTTTTGCTATAAAATGCTTCAAAATTGAGGATACATGTACAAGTGTGTCTAGTATTATGTTTACTAAGATTGAACTACCGGTAATATGGATGGGAGATGAACGAAATATTGAGATCTAAATTAATAATTTTTTTTTCGGAAACCTGTCATTGGGAATTTTTAGCTCCCATTTGGGAAAAATATATACTTTTTATACGCCCGTCTATGACGGGACGTATTATGGTATACCCCGCGTCTGTCCGTCCGTCCGTCCGTCCGTCTGTCCGTCCGTCCGTCTGTTAATGTCGTACGCTACGTCAAATATCCTTTGACAGATTTTCTTCAAATTTTAACACAATCTTAATATTGATAAACCCTGATCCCCTTTCGTTTTTGACGGAATTCTGAATTGTCGTTCCAGAGTTATGGGACTTTGTTCGTCAAAATTTCGTGATTTCATTGAATGTCCTACTGTAGCTCAAATATCCTTCGATGGATTTTTTTCAAATTTCAACACAATCTTAATATTGATAAACCCTGATCCCCTTTCGTTTTTGACGGAATTCTGAATTGTCGTTCCAGAGTTATGGGACTTTGTTCGTCAAAATTTCGTGATTTCATTGAATGTCCTACCGTAGCTCAAATATCCTTCGATGGATTTTTTTCAAATTTCAACACAATCTTAATATTGATAAACCCTGATCCCCTTTCGTTTTTGACGGAATTCTGAATTGTTGTTCCAGAGTTATGGGACTTTGTTCGTCAAAATTTCGTGATTTCATTGAATGTCCTACCGTAGCTCAAATATCCTTCGATGGATTTTTTTCAAATTTCAACACAATCTTAATATTGATAAACCCTGATCCCCTTTCGTTTTTGACAGAATTCTGAATTGTTGTTCCAGAGTTATGGGACTTTGTTCGTCAAAATTTCGTTATTTCATTGAATGTCCTACCGTAGCTCAAATATCCTTCGATGGATTTTTTTCAAATTTTAACACAATCTTAATATTCATAAACCCTGATCCCCTTTCATTTTTGACGGAATTCTGAATTGTCGTTCCAGAGTTATGCGACTTTGTTCGTCAAAATTTCGTGATTTCATTGACTGTCCTACCGTATCGGATTTACCATGTTACAATGTTAAATTATCAAGTATTCACATATTCAACTGGATGAGATTTGACTGGAACATTGGAATTCCATACACACATACTCAAATGGGTGAGTTGAACATATTTTTTTGACAAATATTCCAGCTGTCTTCTGCCAACTGAAGTAAAAAAATGATTCGAAGGGTTATTTATTACCTTACTACTTCATTGGCGAACGACGGGCGTATCATGCGCTCATGGCGCAGCTCCTCAGTTTCCATTGGGAATGGGTCCGATTACCGGACCCGATTTTGAATGTAAAAAGAAACTGAGTTGTGATCACATTCTTCCTACTGCCCCTTGTCAAAAAATAACCCACTTTCATACCAAAACACACTTAAACCAACATAAAACTGTGTTTTTTCTGAGTTTTTCTTAGCGGAAGTTGGTTTTTGCTAATAAAAGTGAGTTTTATGTGCGCTAAACTGTGCTTAACTGAGTTTAAAGTTGGTTATTTTAAGAAGATGTGTGTTTAAGCGAGTTTTTTTCTGTAAGAAGTCGGTTTTTTGTGTGTCAAAAGTGAGCCTTTTTATTTATGAGTTGGTTTATGTGTGTTTAAGTGTGTCTTTTTGTTTTATAAGCGAGTCTTTTACAACAGAAGTTGGTCTTTTTTTAAACAGAAGTGGGTTTAAGCGAGTTTAACTTGGTCTTTTTGTAAATAAGTTGAGAGCTGCAACGAGGCTTAAAGACTCACTTTAACACACTTTTCAACAAGTTGGTCTTTTGTTGATTAATATAACTCATCAATGAAACAATAATTCTTCAACTGGGTCTTTGTTTGATGTTTATAGCCATAAATAAAACAAGTCAATTGTAAAGGGGCTTTTTTTACAGCTTGTTTGCCATTGTCCCTATTGTACATTTATGTGATCCCCATAATTTTTAGGGAATATTGGATGAAAATGGCTCTTTCAAAACATCACAGGTTCACAGATGGACAACAAGTATCACTGACAAAAACTATAACAATGGTCAAGCTTAGTTTTATACATGGAAATGAAAGAGTTTGTGTTTCACTTTGAATTTTTATCTTTATGTTTGTTTTTATTATAAACAATATCTTATGATTGTTTTATGTCTTTATTTTTTATTTTTGTTTAACAATCTCATATGATTTATCTCATATGATTGTTTATATTTGTTTAAAACAGTATTTACTTGTTAAATCTGCATATTTAAATAATTATGGTATTGGAAACATTATTTTGGAAATAATCTATTTATTTTTGTACATAAGTTATGCAAGATTTAGATATTTGCATATGATACCATCATATCCATTTCCTATTTGCAATAAAATAATAAAATGCCAAACATGCTAAAAACACCCTTATTTCACACCACTAACAATAAACAGATAACAATCTGTCAGGCATTCAGAGCTAAACAGGGTACTGCTTATCTAGGGGCAGATAAGGCTACTGATGGGGTTTGCCTAGAGATAAAACTGTGTGGAATAAGATATAAGGCTTTTGATTGGCTATTGCACTGAGGAAGTTATCTTTTTGAAAACAACAACTTTTGAAAAACAAGCTGGTGTCAGCAATTGAATATTGAGCTAAATTTAATTCAGCAACATTAATATAAAGAAGTGAAAAACTTATAATGGTAGTGTAAAATGTCTTGAAATTCTGTCAGCATGAAGTATTGTGTGATGAAAACAATGTGTTTTTTACTGCAATGTGGAAATCAATAATAAGTTGGTTGGAAAGGGGGTTGAACTGCCTGTTGTTGTTTTTGGAATACTGAAGAACAGTTTTAACAGGTTTGTATTGTCATTTCTTCACCCCTTTTTTATTTAGTTTATTGAATTAATTATGATCATTATCATATTTATGTATTGTCACTGGGAAATGTAAATGGATAAGTTATTGTATTGCAATTTAAAGGATAAACAACACATTTTGAAGCAAAAATAGATAAACTTACACATGAAAAAGTGTAAATGTTGTGTACAGTGAATAATTATGGTTGTGTTTCATGGTTATTGTCATCTAAAATTTTATTTATATCTATTTCTGGTTATTACTGAACGGATTTCTTTCCCTCATACTTAATTAGAACTTATATATTTTAATTTTGAAGGTTAAACTCTTGCCACAAGGCAAAATTGACATCGATGGGAAGATCCTTTGGAAAGAATGTGCATCATCGCCTGCCTGATGTATGGACTTTTAAACCTGGTTTTTACCCTGCACAAGCTGGCAAACTTGAGGGGAACAAGAGTGGGAAAACCTCGCCCTGTCCTTGACCAAGAAAGCTCGATTTGTTGAGAGGTAAACTATACAGGTTATTGCATTTACAATGCCACCAGACCACACAGCCAAATGAGACCACGCATCTTGGTACATTTTCAAACTGCATTTTCTACCAAACGCAATTTCTTTTAATAATTGATGAAAAGTGCTAAGTCACATGTGATCACGGGATTAAAATTTCAAAAATAAACAAACAAAAACAACAAGCAAATAACTTAAATTTATTATTATTAAAGCAACAAGATTACCATAACAGCAATATTTCATAGTTAAGTGGAACGAAAACATAACCAATCAACATGTTTGAAGAATGCCTTGCCCTTTTGAAAGTGATATGGTATTAATCCTTTGCAGATCAACTGGCATAAGAGATGCTCAAGAGGAGAAGGACACAAGCAGCATCAATGGTACAACTACAATGTCGCTCCAGCGCCCGCTTTCCAGGTCTCAACCAGCTGCTTTCCAGGTCCCTCCACCCGCCAAGATCAGGTCTAGGTCCCTGCACTGGCTGCTTTCCAGGTCCCCTAGCGGTCAAGGTCTCTCCAGTAGCTGCTGTGCAGGTCCCAACACCGTATGCCGTCAAGGTCCCTCCATAAGCTGAAATCCAGGTTCCTCATTCCACTGCGGTTCAGGTACCTCCAACAGCTGTCTGAGATCCAGGTCTCTGCAGCAGCTGCGGTCTAAATACTCCACCCGCAGTGGTCCATTGCGGTCAACCTTTTGCTTTAAAATCTTCCATAAATGTCTATTATTGTATAATGTATTGTAAAAATATTCTGTTTGTATTAATTTGCGGTGTACTATTTTTGTCATATAAACATAATTTTGTACA
This sequence comes from Dreissena polymorpha, assembly GCF_020536995.1. Taxonomy (NCBI): domain Eukaryota; kingdom Metazoa; phylum Mollusca; class Bivalvia; order Myida; family Dreissenidae; genus Dreissena; species Dreissena polymorpha. The sequence continues at coordinate 60,880,189 of NC_068368.1, read as the reverse complement.
CATTGTGTTTTTTTCCCTTTTAACCACATGGGGCTTATAATGAACTGTTGTAATTGCTTCACAAAAACCATTTTTTCTAGAACATATCAGTCCAAAATTATTTTTTTTCACACTGCAAAATCCCACAAAAGGCTCACAAAAAACCTACTTTCTTTAAAAAACTCACTAAAACACTGTTAAAACTGACAAAAATCAACTTACCCAAACCCACAAATTGCTTTTGTTTTTTTCACAGATAAAATACTGTTAATAACTAGGTTTAAAGCGAGTTAAAAGCATGTTTTCACTTTGAAAAAAACTAACAAAGGCGTGCTTTCAGCTCACTTTTCGCTCACTTAAAAACCGTGTTTAGCCTGCTTATAGCTCACATAAAAAACACACTTTTTACCCACTTAAAACCAACTCCACAGACAGAAGTTGGTCTAAGCATGTTTAAAAAACCAAAAAAAAACAACTTGTAGAAAATCATACTCACTTTAAACCCACTTAAGATGGTTAAAAAACCCACTATGTTGGTTTGAAGCGAGTTAAACCAAGATTTAACTCTGAAAAAAAACAAGTCGGTAAGCTAAAAAACCCAGTCGGTAAGCTAAAAGCGTGTCTGAAAAACCCGCTTTTAGCACAGTGCAAATACCGCAGAGTTAAACACAGATGCCTGAAAAAAACTCACTTTAAACCCACTTAAGACGGTTAAAAAAACCACTATGTTGGCTTTAAGCGAGTTAAACCAAGATTTAACTCAGATAAAACCAAGTCGGTAAGCAAAAAGTGTGTTTAAAAGACTCGCTTTTAGCTTGGTGCCAATACCGCAGGGTTAAACCCAGTTTAAAACTGGGTTATAACCGGATTTTGCTCACTTTTTTGGCAAGGGGAATCCCCGTTAACAATCTACTGTTGACACTAGGGACATTAAAAACCTTTTGGCAGCTTCTACTCATGCTGGATTGGAATAAAATTAATCAAATAGAATGAATTGCTTAAGCTATATGAAAGAACATTCAATTTTAGTATGGTACCTTGGAGGCTAGCCTGGCTGGTGGGGCGGAAGGGGGCGTGGCTTGCCTGGCATGCACACCGACCACTGAAAAACATTAATTTTAAGTTTGGTATGTGTTTGTTTTAGTGTTTTTCTTAGATTTATAAGTTAATATCAGAGGTTTAATTCTTGATGAAAGATTTTTCAGTTTAACCCTTTTAAATTTTTCACAACTATTGAAAAGCATTTAATGTAAAGAAAATAATGGTACAATGGTACCAGTATTTAGCATGTCAGACTGTGACAATGGTACCAGTATGTAGCATGTCAGACTGTGACAATGGTACCAGTATGTAGCATGTCTGACTGTGACAATGGTACCAGTATGTAGCAAGTCAGACTTTTATAATTATACAAGTATGGAGCATTTGCGGCTGTGGCAATCATACCACTACGTAGATTGTCAGACTGAAAATTATACCAGTGGCTAGCATGTGAGACTGTGACAATGGTATCACTACGTAGATTGTCAGACTGTTACAATAATACCAGTTCATAGGCTTTTAGCATGCTTGACTGTGACCATGTAACCCGTATATAACATGTCAGACTGTTACAAGGGTACCAGTTCATAGCATCTGCAACTGTGACAATGGTACCAGTATGTAGCATGTCAGACTGTGACAATGGTACCAATATGTAGCAAGTCAGACTGTTATGATTATACCAGTACCCGTCTGTAGATCTGCCGTGGAATCATATGGAATTCTATGGAAACCGTTAGATGGAATTCCGTGGAGTATTGGCACTAACTTTCCATCCGATTCCATGCAATATATGGAAAAGTGAAAAAACACAGAAGGGGGACTTGATATGGGATGGAATTCCATAAAATGCCGTGGAATTCCATAGAATTCCGTGGCATTCGATATAATGCCGTGGAATTCCATAGAATGCCGTGGAATTCCATAGAATGCCGTGGAATTCCATAGAATGCCGTGGAATTCCATAGAATTCTGTGGAATTCCATAGAACGCCATGGAACGCCGTGGAATGCCGTGGAATTCCATAGAATGCCGTGGAATTCCATAGAATGCCGTGGAATTCCGTGAAAAGCTATGGAATTTAATAAAAAGCTGGAATAAAATAGAAAAAAAAACAGATTATATATCAAAGGCATTTTATTGATTTTGAAAAACAAATGTGAATGTAACTAAAGGTTTCATCATAGAAGTTAAACAAGAACAAGATCTGGCATCAATCATTAACCACACACATGCAGTCACAGTACATATTAAAAAATGAGTGGTTTTACATTTTCATAAAGTACCAACTCTCTTAACCACAGGCATGCATGCATGCACACATTCAAAAACACATCCATAAACATGCACGCATATACAGGTGAGAAAAGAAAAACTTATAAAAGGCACAATATAAAACATAGAAGTAGAATTTTACATTTCGCTTATGACAAGTATACTTCCTTTCTCACATATGTTCATAAACACACACAATTACATGCACACACACATCACGCACAATTGTTCTAGAGTTTTTTCTCATAAATTTTAACGTTCAACAACTGTTCCTTATTAATTCTAGAACACTTTCAGTATGATAACAGAAGTTCAGTTCTAGTTGATGTGTTCCAGTACAATTCTAGAAAAGTTCCGAAGGTTAACTTCAAATATTTAAGTCTGAAACCAACTTTCTAGAAAACAAATTCCCATGCAGACAGCCAGTATTCAAGTACTGAGCATAGTTAATAATAATACATAACAAATTAACAACTGTTGTAAATTTGTTATTTATTATACTATGCTCAGTACTGTTGAACACGGACTTAATTCAATTATCCAAGTTTCAAATTCCTAAATTAAAAAAAACAACAAATAAATTAAGACAAAAAACAAACACAAAATACAATTCACAAAATAAATAACTGGTCTTTTTTATACAAGAAGTTACCAAAATAAAACATGTCACCAGCCACAGACTGCCAGGCTTAACACAGAGGCTAGTTTTTAAAAATGTTTGTCCAAGTCTCCCACTGCCATTTTCCTTTTCTTCTGAGAATATTGAACACCAGTCACTGCCTCCGGGTCGTTTTTTGGTATGAGGTACATTGTATACTGCTCACATGTGCTCTACAGAATAAAAAATCATAAAAATGTCTAAAGCAAAGAGTTATTTACATTCAAACTATAACAAGAGATTGCAAAGCAATATGGTCCCCTACCTGTTAATCTTCACTATTTTAAGTTTGTTAAATATATTTGTTGCCATAGCAACCAGAATTCTTGCATTATAAACAACATGAAATGACGTGCAAAATGTCCTTATTGTCATCTGTTCATGTTTCAAGTTTCATGAAAAAATACTTAGAACTTTTAAAGTTATCCCAGGATCCAGAAAAGTGTAACTGACTTAGACCAATATATTGAATTCCAAGAAGACAAAATACTTTCAGGTGGTTAACATTAAATAACTTATCTAGCCCAGGGCATGACAATATTTACCATGAATTTGTGGCCCTGTAAGTCCTCTAGGTAAATGCGCTTAAAGAGCCGCTTTGCTGTTGGATTATTTTCCTGCCAAACTCTGCAGTATCTTCCATCAACTGGTCAATGGTAATTAAAGCACATAATGAAAATGTATAGGGAACGTAATTCATGAATTGTTTTAAATATTAAGTTGTTAAATGGTCTTTAGAAAGAGAACTAAAAACGAAGTGAATACATCGCAAAGCACTAAGCATAACTTAATTTGTTGGTAAGATTAGTACAAATTTATTATTGCTATAATTAGAATGATGTGTAATTCTATTGGTATGAAAATGCACACTCAGATACCTAAAAACCAATTCCATTGGTTTAATTTTTTATTTACAAGCAAATACGTTGAATTGATATCCCCCGCCAACATGCTTCTGGACACATAAGTATTATATTTGACACTCAAACAAGCATTTTTTAAAGATACAAAGGGCCATAACCCCGTTTTTAACAGATGGTGTACAATTCCATTTGGCGTGCATCATCCTCTTATCCATATATATACTCGAACCAGGTTTCAATGAAATGCGCCAAAGCACTTCCAGGATATGGCCTTGGACACACAAAAAGCATTTTTTCAAGATACAAAGGGCCATAACTCTGTTATTAACTAATGGTGTACAATGCCATTTGGCATGCATGTCCTCTTATCCATATACATACTCATACCAAGTTTCAGTGAAATCTGCCAAAGCACTTCCAAGATATGGCTACGGACAGATGGAAAGACGGACAGACGGAAGGATGGAAGGACGGACAGGCAACGCCAAAACAATATCCCTCCGCCTATCGCGGGGGATAATAATAAACATTAACACCATTAATGAGCATTGAGTGCTCAACATGCACAGTAAAAAACTTCCTTAGCCTGCATTTCCATAACCTTGCATGATAAAATTCCGATACAACATTCAACGTTATTAATTTCTCCACATAGGTCTTATTACTTCCTTTTTCAACCTGCAAACTCCACTAAGTGAAAATTTGGGTGACAGCTGCTTTTAAACTAATATTTGCCATACTAAAACCTCAAATATCACATAAAAAGGTCTACAATAATGTCATAAGAAGATTAAATTTAAAGGAATATTTAGAAATAATAAAAATCACAAACCTTCAGTTGTTGTTCTATTCCTAGACAGACTGCTCAAACACTGTATGCATCACTCTTTAGCAATATTTCATGTCACTTTCCAAATGATATAAATACATAAGTATTTTAAGAAAGTGTTTTTAATGGAAAAACTAATGAACTCTTCTGTTTGTTAAATGTCTTTTACTTTATTTTAACAAGTTAAACCAGTACATTGTCCACCATGTTTCATGTTTCAATCTAACAGGTAAACGTTCTGTATTTGAATTCAGCCAATTAGAAAAGGCTGTTATATCTTATAACCAATAGATTTGCAGCAAACATACCCAACATCTGATGTACAACACATGCTTGGCTTATCAGATAGATTGTTATTTGACAACCTGGACTGGCTGAGTTTGATATTGAGAAAAAACAGTGTGTATACCACTTGGACAGGGTTAAGGAATTTAAACTTGTAGAAATTGCTTTGAAAGTAACAACTACTCCTACTTCTGCAGAACTACTACTTTAATTTCTACAGCATCAACAACACCACCACCAACAACAACAATAACAACAGCAACAGCAGCAACAACAACAGCAGCAACAACAACAGCAGCAACAGCAGCAGCAATAACTGCTACTACAGCAACAACTGCTACTACTGCTACTTCTATTGCTACTACTATTGCTACAGAAACTGTTAATGCTACTACTTCTACTACTACTACTACCACCACAACCTCTACTGATATAAAAAACACTACTGCTACTACATCAATTACTACAACAACAACACCTACTACAACTACAACAACTACCACTACTAATACAGCTACTACATCTACAACTACTACTACTACTGCTGCTGCTGCTGTCGCTACTATGAAGTCTATTTGGCTATTTGTAAGTGAAAGGTGTTCTATAAGTGTTCTTATTCCCCATAAGAACTTAAAGCGTTCTAGATGTGTTCTAGAACTACATTTTAAAACATTTTTAGAAATTTTTGACCATATTTTGTCCTTGAAATGTTCTAAAAAGGTTCTTGAAATTATTGGAACAGTTTCAGTCCTAAGCCATTTTCCACAAATGTTCTGGATTTATTCTAAAAAAACTGTTTTGGAACAATTCCAGAACATACGTTTTAGAACACAAATATGGAACAGTTCCAGAACTGTTCCAATTTCTAGAACAAATTTATAATTATCTTTATTGCATTTTCTTTTAAATACAAAATACATGATGCAAATAAATTCATACATGTATTAAACTACAAATACATTTCAGACAACCAGCGAAAATTTTCTAAGTTATCTTCCATTGATTTCCATCCAAGAAAATGTATAAGTTATTTTCCATAACGATTTCCGTTGAAAAAAATGGCTAAGTCCAACTTTCCATGGTGTTTTCCATACATTCCGTGGAAATGCATGGAATTTTAGTCGAGATTCCGTGGAATTCCATAACAGCTTCAGATGGAAAATTGGCAAGTGAATGGAATTCCATCAAATTCCATGGATTTCCATTGATTTCCGTAGAATTCCATAATATTTTCTATGGAATTCCATAGAAAAGTGCTAACGACTATGGCAGATCTACAGACGGGTGTGGCAATCATACCACTACGTAGCTTGACTTACTGTGAAAATAATACCAGTGGCTAGTATGTGAGACTGTGACAATGGTATCACTACGTAGCTTGTCAGACTGATACAATTATACCAGTACATGGCATGCTAGACTGTGACAATAGTACCAGTATGTAGCATGTGAGACTGTGACAATGGTACCAGAACGTAGCATCTGCGACTGTGACAATGGTACCAGTGCGTAGCATGTCGGACTGTGACAATGGTACCAGTAAGAAGCTTGTCATACTGTGACAATTATACCGGTATGTAGCATGTGAGACTTTGACAATGGTACCATGCAGTGTGTAGCATCTGAAACCGTGACAATGGTACCAGTACATAGCATGTCAGACTCTTACAATTATACCTGTACGTAGCATGTCAGATGGGGACAATGGTACCAGTATATAGAATGTCAGACTAAGACAATTGTACCAGTAAATAGCATGTCAGACTGAGACAATAATACCAGTACCTAGCAATTTAGACTGAGACAATGGTACCAGTGTGTAGCATGTCAGACTGAGACAATTATAATAATGATGCTCAAAAGGTAAGAAAAAGATCAATCGCATTTTGTTCTAGTTTCTGTCTTATCATTTTTCTTAAATCACAATTATATTTGAATAGTTTGTATTTGAATTCAGAAAGAGGATTAAAGTTCATTATTTTTTAAATTAAAATAAGCTGATAAGAAAAACTTGTTCTGACTTTAACTCTGTTGAATTATAATAATTACAATACAAATATTAAATGATTTAAGAAAGATGTACAGGTAATTATGTATGTTCTTGGGAATAAAAAAAATTAAAACAACCTTTAGAATGTCAAGGCCCACATGGCAAGCAAATTAAACAGTGATGTCATAATTATGATGTCATAAACTAAAGATGTAAAGATGAGTTACTTCCCTTCCAACATTGTACTTTTTGTAATTTTTTGTGCTCAAAGGTTGTAACTTGAGATACAACTGTTTTGCATAACAAAAATTATCCAAAATTAAATACAACCATAAGCCAAATACATGTTTTCATGGGTAAATTTTCAGAATATAATCTTAATATCTTTTTAGAGTGTGTAAAGTAAAAAAAAAACTTGAAAAATGAAAAAATATGATTTTTGGTAAAAATGTGAGTTACAACTGTTTTGCGCTAAGCCCACGATATGTTAGTTTGGTAGATAAACGGTGATTACCCACTCATAGTCTTATACTGTAAATATGCCATTTAGCCTTACATGAATAAGTTAATCTCTCAGATAACTTGCGAATTTATTTGATAATCACACCAACACATATTTTCTATGTTGCTGTCATGTCTAGGGCATTTATCTTTAGCAAATCACAAACCTTGGAACAGTTTGTAGCTGAGTTTTGTCAAGAGCAATAATCTCAATCACATATACATACGCTCTGCATGGACCATGGGGATAATTGCACTGGCTAGCCCGCTTGAACCTGCTTAAACTGGTTCACAATTGCCTGGAGCTGGCAAACCAGTGCCTCCCAGAGCTCACGATAAAATTTTGGTCTAATTCTTATTTACTCATTATTTTAAAACTTAATTTTTATTTTACGTATATTTATAAAATTAATTCTTAACAATATATAACAAAATAATTGTTTATTCATTGTTTTTGACACATCAACAAATGGAGTCATTTACGCAAGAGCTTATAAATTCATCAATAATTGACGAAACCATGCTTTGGGTATTTCAATCTAATTGAAAGAATGCATGCAGCGTGGACTTTTGACACTGAAATGGCTTTTTTGCCTTCCACGCTTCGGTCGGCCATTTTGATTTTTTATGTAAAACGGTCACTGACACTTCGGCTTAGGTCATAGTGGCCTTTTGGTCGCCGTTAAAGTCATATCAAAAACTATATTTAACATTTGATTTTAATGACATTTTGAATAGGTATACAGTATATTACTTGTGTATAAAAATTACGATAAGGGTAATTAAAAAGGTACAATAAACAGTAATGACTCGCCTGCAATACTAGGAGAACAGAATCGAGACCGTTTGGCTTTTAGACCGTTCTTAGGTGTGGCTCTTCCTCACAGCAAACACTTGAGTGACGTTGACTTAAAGTTGTAGTTTTAATTGAGCACCTAGACGAGTCAGAACGGGGATGAAATGTTTACCGTATATAATTTGCTCCTGGAAGTTTTACGCACGTTCGAAAATTTTGAATTCGTTTTATTTTTTCAATGCGTAACTTAATGCTAAGATTTTAAATCTAAATCATTATTTAAGAAATTAAATTCGTTTTTACGCCTTTACGCATGTTATCTGGAGCACTGGCCTCCATCTCCCGGAGTGTTGTTAGCAGCTGAAAAGTGGAAAAATAATGAATATAATTTAGCTTATTACCTTACCAAAGGCATGGGCAAACAAGAGATGTGTTTGTCAGGAAAACTGGCTGTCTGCATGGGAATTTGTTTTCTAGAAAGTTGGTTTCAGACTTAAATATTTGAAGTTAACCTTCGGAACTTTTCATGTTTCAAGTTTCATGAAAAAATACTTAGAACTTTTAAAGTTATCCCAGGATCCAGAAAAGTGTAAATGACTTAGACTAACATATTGAATTCCAAAAAGACAAAATACTTTCAGGTGGTTAACATTAAATAATTTATCTAGCCCAGGGCATGACAATATTTACCATGAATTTGTGGCCCTGTAAGTCCTCTAGGTAAATGCGCTTAAAGAGCCGCTTTGCTGTTGGATTATTTCCCTGCCAAACTCTGCAGTATCTTCCATCAACTGGTCAATGGTAATTAAAGCACATAATGAAAATGTATAGGAAACGTAATTCATGAATTGTTTTAAATATTAAGTTGTTAAATGGTCTTTAGAAAGAGAACTAAAAACGAAGTGAATACATCGCAAAGCACTAAGCATAACTTAATTTGTTGGTATGATTAGTACAAATTTATTATTGCTATAATTAGAATGATGTGTTATTCTATTGGTATGAAAATGCACACTCAGATACCTAAAAACCAATTCCATTGGTTTATTTTTTTATTTACAAGCAAATACGTTGAATTGATATCCCCCGCCAACATGCTTCTGGACACATAAGTATTATATTTGACACTCAAACAAGCATTTTTTAAAGATACAAAGGGCCATAACCCCGTTTTTAACAGATGGTGTACAATTCCATTTGGCGTGCATCATCCTCTTATCCATATATATACTCGAACCAGGTTTCAATGAATTCCGCCAAAATACTTCCAGGAGATGGTCTTGGACACACAAAAAGCATTTTTTCAAGATACAAAGGGCCATAACTCTGTTATTAACTAATGGTGTACAATGCCATTTGGCATGCATCATCCTCTTATCAATATACATACTCATACCAAGTTTCAGTGAAATCTGCCAATGCACTTCCAAGATATGACTACGGACGGATGGAAAGACGGACAGACGGAAGGATGGAAGGACGAACAGAAAACGCCAAAATAATATCCCCCCGCCTATGGCGGGGGATAATAATAAACATTAACACCATTAATGAGCATTGAGTGCTCAACATGCACAGTAAAAAACTTCCTTAGCCTGCAGTTCCATAACCTTGCATGATAAAATTCCGATACTACATTCAACGTTATTAATTTCTCCACATAGGTCTTATTATATACTTCCTTTTTCAACCTGCAAACTCCACTAAGTGAAAATTTGGGTGACAGCTGCTTTTAAACTAATATTTGCCATACTAAAACCTCAAATATCACATAAAAAGGTCTACAATAATGTCATAAGAAGATTAAATTTAAAGGAATATTTAGAAATAATAAAAATCACAAACCTTCAGTAGTTGTTCTATTCCTAGACAGACTGCTCAAACACTGTATGCATCACTCTTTAGCAATATTTCATGTCACTTTCCAAATGATATAAATACATAAGTATATTAAGAAAGTGTTTTTAATGGAAAAACTAATGACTCTTCTGTTTGTTAAATGTCTTTAACTTTATTTTAACAAGTTAAACCAGTACATTGTCCACCATGTTTCATGTTTCAATCTAACAGGTAAACTCTCTGTATTTGAATTCAGCCAATTAGAAAAGGCTGTTATATCTTATAACCAATAGATTTGCAGCAAACATACCCAACATCTGATGTACAACACATGCTTGGCTTATCAGATAGATTGTTATTTGACAACCTGGACTGGCTGAGTTTGATATTGAGAAAAAAACAGTGTGTATACCACTTGGACAGGGTTAAGGAATTTAAACTTGTAGAAATTGCTTTGAAAGTAACAACTACTCCTAGTTCTGCAGAACTACTACTTTAATTTCTACAGCATCAACAACACCACCACCAACAACAACAGCAACAATAACAGCAGCAACAGCAGCAACAACAGCAGCAGCAACAACAACAGCAGCAACAACTGCTACTACAGCAACAACTGCTACTTCTATTGCTACTACTTTTGCTACAGAAACTGTTAATGCTACTACTTCTACTACGACTACTACCACCACAACCTCTACTGATATAAAAAACACTACTGCTACTACATCAATTACTACAACAACAACACCTACTACAACAACAACAACAACTACTACAAATACAGCTACTACAACTACTACTACTACTGCTGCTGCTGCTGTCGCTACTATGAAGTCTATTTGGCTATTTGTAAGTGTAAGGTGTTCTATATGTGTTCTTCTTCCCCATAAGAACTTTTGTAGAACTTACTGGTTCTTAAAGCATTCTAGATGTGTTCTAGAACTACATTTTAAAACATTTTTAGAAATTTTTAACCATATTTTGTCCTTGAAATGTTCTAAAAAGGTTCTTGAAATTATTGGAACAGTTTCAGTCCTAAGCCATTTTCCACAAATGTTCTGGATTTATTCTAAAAAAACTGTTTTGGAACAATTCCAGAACATACGTTTTAGAACACAAATATGGAACAGTTCCAGAACTGTTCCAATTTCTAGAACAGATTTATAATTATCTTTATTGCATTTTCTTTTAAATACAAAATACATGATGCAAATAAATTCATACATGTATTAAACTACAAATACATTTCAGACAACCAGCGAAAATTTTCTAAGTTATTTTCCATTGATTTCCATCCAAGAAAATGTATAAGTTATTTTCCATAACGATTTCCGTTGAAACAAATGGCAAAGTCCAACTTTCCATGGTGTTTTCCATACATTCCGTGGAAATGCATGGAATTTTAGTCAAGATTCCGTGGAATTCCATAACAGCTTCAGATGGAAAATTGGCAAGTGGATGGAATTCCATCAAATTCCATGGATTTCCATCGATTTTTGTAGAATTCCATAATATTTTCTATGGAATTCCATAGAAAAGTGCTAATGACTATGGCAGATCTACAGACGGGTTACCAGTTAACGGCTTCTTTGAAATATAAGAAACACTATTTACATGCGATAATTTTTCCCAATTGAATCAATTTTGCGATTTTTTTTTCCCCCAAAATGGGGGTTTTCACAACGCGAAATTCTCATGGAGCTGCACATTTTGAGTGGTGAAAGGTCAAGTCATCCTTCAAGGTCAAAGATTTAAAACTTTAATATGGTAAAGTTTTGCAATAACTTTTTAAATATTGAACATAGCAACTTGATATTTGGCATGCATGTGTATCTCATGGAGCTGCTCATTTTGAGTGGTGAGAGGTCAAGGTCATCCTTCAAGGTCAAAGGTCGAAAATTTAAAACTTTAAATAATATAGTAAAGTTTTGCAATAACTTTTGAAATATTGAACATAGCAACTTGATATTTGGCATGCATGTGTATCTCATAGAGCTGCACATTTTGAGTGGTGAAAGGTCACAGTCATCCTTTAAGGGCAAAGGTGGAAAATTTAAAACTTTAATATAGTAAAGTTTTGCAATAACTTTTGAAATATTGAACATAGCAACTTGATATTTGGCATGCATGTGTATCTCATGGAGGTGCACATTTTGAGTGGTGAAAGGTCAAGGTCATCCTTCAAGGTAAAAAAAAAAATGGTGCATTAGGGGGCATTGTGTTTCTGACAAACACATCTCTTGTTTTAAGATAGTTATGGTCCTCTTTTTTTCCCTGGTTGATTTAATGGTCAAAAATGTTACTATGATAAAGTTGTATTGGTTCATGACTGTGACAGCTTTGTGTTTGGTGGCATAACATTGTCTACCTAGATGTTAGGGAACTATTTGTGATCAATTCAAACCCAGGTGTCCTGTTTCCTAGGTGAAATGTCAAGGACCTTGAAGATCTGACATTAACCTATAAAATTGATTGTTGTGCCATTTATTAAATAAACTAGATGGTAAACTGTTTCTTTGTTTGAGTTTGTTAAATGCAACTTATTATTATTTGTAAATGCTTTAAGACGTTTTCAGCATTTAGTAAAAATTTCCCAATTCCGATATAAACAATGCTAATTTTCCCACTTTGACTGGTACCGGTAACAGATTCCCAAAGTAGTGAGGAAAAACGCTGCCTTTTACCACTCAAAATGTGCAGCTCCACAAGATACATAATATGCATGCCAAATATACAGTTGCTATTTTCAATATTGCAAAAGTTATTGCAAAAGTTTAACCAAGGTTAAAGTTTTGGGACGGATTGACAGACAGACAGACAGAATGACAGACAGACAGGTTAAAAACTATTTTTAAAAGAGAAGTTTGTTTATGATAAACAATAACGTTTTAAGGTAATCGGTAGCACGTTTTACGCCATCAGATTTTGGGTGGGAATACAACTCTGGTACAGTCTAATATCGACTGGAACATAATGTGGTTTTCTAAACTCAGTATTTTACTTAGACTTCAATCTGTTCCTTGGAGTCAGTAAACTTCCCTACACTTGAAGTTATAAAAAAGGAGTTCTCCTCTGATTTTGCAGCTGAAGTGTCACTTTATTGTGAATCTGTGATGTTTTCATCTACTGTAAAAGAACTTCTCTACATTCAATATGGAGTCAGTAAATGAGTGAATTCTATCTTCTTGTAATTTGACCTTGACACATAGTTGTCACATAAATAAGAGACTTTCCAGCATGTACATTTGTTAATGAGGTACCATCTTGTCCAATTCCAGCTGGTCCTACAGTAGAAGTTGCACGTCTTTCACGTCCAGAACTTGACAGTCTTTCACGTCCAGCGGGAGCTACAAAGGTATGTCAACTCAAATTTCTGTGTTCACTGTTCCACCATTACAACACATGTCTGTGTTCACTGTGCCACGATGACAACGAATGTCTGTGTTCACTGTTCCTACATTACAACACATGTCTGTGTTCACTGTGCCACCATGACAACACATGTCTGTGTCCACTGTGCCACCATGACAAAGAATGTCTGTGTTCACTGTGCCACCACGACAACACATGTCTGTGTTCACTCTGCACTTTGTTGCTAGGTGAGTGTTTATTTCTGTAACAAAGCGCCCCATTTCATTTCCAGCATCCTAAAAGAACTTGTTTCATAAGAAATAAAAAAGACCTTTAATTAAAGTTCTTTAATTGCAACTGCTAAAATAAAGAAACATGACATATTAAACAATTCAGTGTTCACGTTAAACAAATAATTGATTATGTAAGTTGAAGTACCTGAATGAGACCATGGGAAGTAACTTCTCAAAACAATTTTGATGTAATTAACCAAGTATAATCCTTACACATAAAATAGTGATTTTTTTAGTTGACAATTTAAACAACTAATTATGCTATGGTTAAAAACAATTCTATTCATTATGAGCACAGGATTCCCTTCAAATGTACCTGCCCAGGGCCAACAGAGTTGCGCTAAATTTTCATGATAGAAATTGCTTGACTTCCTTACGGCACAATCTGAAAATATAAATTGTTGAGCAACTTTTATCATGAGGAACTATTTCTGCTTAATGAGCTCACGAATAGCCTTTAAGCTGCAGATAAAATTTGGATATGATTTTAAATATTGCACAACACAGTATGTAAGCAAAACATGATATAAAACTCATTCTATTGAAAAGTGCTGTGAATTATTTCTGGATTGAGCTAACGCCACTTCCTAATATAAAGATGTGCTTCAAACTAATTCTCTCCACCACAAGGCATCTGATCAACTGGCCATGAAAATTCTCAGGTAATTTGTGAAAGATCTTTTGCACAAAGTAGCAAACTTAATAAACAAACCAAATCAAGATAAAGCTGCAGTACATTTTTACTGAAGGTTTACCATTGAGGCTTGTTTTCTTAAATTAAAGTTTACGTACTCTCAGCTGAGTGTCAATCTCCGTTACAGAGCGCCCCATTTCGTTTTCAGCATCCTGATAGAACTTGTTTCATAAAAAAAATAAAAAAGACCTTTAAAAAGATACATTTTAGGACTGTAAACCTATAAACCTAATTGTATTGTGGTATTGTGATATTTCATTACCTCATAAATCAGCAGCTGTTGACAGTAAAAAGTAGCACTGGACATGTCCATCCATGCCAACACAGAACAATGTTATGTTGATAATTTTCCTATCAAAAACTTCTAAATGCTGTGGATTGTAAGCGTATGGCTCTAACTCGTGGAGACCTAAAGGCCATAGATTTGCATATCCGGTTGAAGAGTATTTCAACTGCCTAAACTCTACATTTTTCTTTTGAATTAATAAGAAACAAATATTGACTTAATAATTTAATAAACCAATATTTGAGAACAGTTTCACATACAATCAAACCAATATCATATAATTAATTATATCAGCATGTTTTTACATAGCAAATATAAGAGTAAATGTAAGAAACAGCACTAAGAAACAAAAAATGCACAAGCCCTGTATACACAGTGCTGAAATTTTATAGCACTACTTGTATTGATTTATTATGCTTCCCCAAAAAAATTTTGGGGGGGAGCATATAGTCGCCACTTCGTCTGTCCGTGCGCGTGTCCGTCCGTCCGTGCACAATTTTTGTGCGGGCTATTTCTCAGCAAATAATGACCGGAATTCAATTAAACTTTATGGGAAGCTTCACTACCAAGAGGAGATGTGCATATTATCATCCGGTTCTGGTTGGATGATTTTCCACAGAGTTATGGCCCTTTGAAATTTTCCATGAACTGTACATATAGAGCAATTCTTGTCCCCCCGACTACTAAAAAAAACTTTGGGGAGCACCACCCGTCTCTGACGGTTTCTTGTTCATTTATTCACTTGTTTTGTCTTTTTTAAGAACAACATTATGTCAGTCTATGTTGCATAAGTGAGTTGTTGTTGAGATACAAAGTTTTCTATTCCATCAATTTGACATTGTATATGCTTCGAGTCTTGGCCCTCTTCCAGACATTTATGGATTACATTTAACGCTCCCATGGCTGATTAGGTGGATGTCTTAATTGGATGTCTTCTTCATCTGATGATGTGGGAGTGTCTTCTCCTCTTGGTTCAATATCTGGAAGGTCTTGCAGGGTGTCATCATCGGATATGTCCTCGTTTGCTTGAAGATTGTTGTCGATGCTGATGTAGTCGTTAATGCTTGAAGTAAAGCCAAATATTGCTGCAAGTCTTGCAAGTGGGTTGCCATCATCGGGATTGTGTGGCACTTCCTGGTATTGCTCTTTGTCTTAGATGGTTTCTTCTTTTTTTTCCGAATGCAGCATGCTTGAAACAGTTTTAGATTGTTGTGGTGGTCACAGATTTCCAGGCTTTGTTCATCATCTGCAGGGCTTGTAGAACGTCCACGTTGAGGCGTCGTTATTTGCAGGGACTTTCTTTAAACAGAAAAAATCGTAAAAAGCAGAAAGTGTGGTTCCTGATTAGCCTGTGTGGACTGCACAGGCTAATCTGGGAGAACACTTTACGCACATGCATTATGTCCAATTTTCTTAGAACACGACTCATATGAATCAGTGGAACCTAACAGACAAGCATTTGGATCTATTCTAATCAAAGAGTATTTGAGTCAATTCTCTCATTATCTTTGAATTACGTAGAAACCTGATAGACAAATAGTTGAGACGTATACAATTGCAAGTATTCAAGTCTGTCTATCTTTACTTTGCCTTATATGAGGCTGTAAACCTTAATTCAAGTATTCAAGTCCACTGTGTCTTTACTTTGCACTATATGAGACAGTGAAAACAAATAGAGCAGAATTTACGTTAACTCTGTCTTTACTCAGTTTATTTAATGTGTTTCAATCAAACCGATAACACAAATATTCCCTTCTGTCTTTCTATAATTTGGGGTATGAACTCGCAAATTCATTAGTATTCCAAGTCACCTCAAAATTTTCTGTTATTTGTTTTTAAGGGGAAAAAACTCATAAACATTAAGTATTAACTTCTGTATGTACAGTTTTTCATACTACGTTTGACAGATCAATAGAGCTTATGATCTATAATTTGTAATGTGAGCTTAAAACTCATTAACAAGTTTTAAAGTCCCTTCTGTATTGTCTGGTATTTGTAGTATGAGGCGTCAGAACTATTTCAGTTCAGGGAAGTGTACTTAAGTGTCTTCTGTCTTTTCTTTAATTGTAGTATTTTAGGCAATAAAAGTCGCATAAAAACTGTACAAGAAATCTTCTGTCTCTGCTGTACTACTTTGTGAGACTCTTTACTGTTCAATAGTAAAGAAACTTGTCATAGGTAACTTTAATATAAATGTAATGTTTACACTGGTCTTGAGTTATACCCTCCAATAAGTACTCATACAAATATATGCATAAAAGCAGTTAAGAAATTCTTGGTACATGTCTTAAAAATACGCTACAACATTAAAACCCATTGGGACATTGGGAAAGAAAGCCAAGCACTTAAACTAAGAGAATTGACTGGTCTAGCAGAAATCCCTTCAGTGATTTATACATTCCAGGCCTTCTTCATGTCTTCTAACTGTTCAAGATCATAAGTGCATAGTATTGGTGAGTGTTGCATCATTCTCTGGCTAGTGCAGTTGTAAGCTCAATCTTGGAGGAGATTGTGAGAGTCTTACCACCACTGTTATGCCCAACTGGCCGTAAGGTCTGTCTCGAAGAAGATTGAAAGCCTTATACCTTGTAGAGAAGGTAGCAACACTCGTTGCAATACCTGAACTTATGATCTTGATGATTGGAAGGTGTGTTGACCGTTGGGAATGTACATGTCACTATCGGGACTTCAGTAAGACCAGCTCACCCACTTAGTTTGGAGAATTAGTCCCTTCCCTTTATCCTGGTGGGTCGATTTTAAACAGCTTATATTGAAGACCAATGTACCGAGCATTTCTTGACACATATTTTGCCTAAATTCTAGAATAATGAAATTTTGTTTCCAGTGTAGTATCCCAGTATAATTTTTTATTTAACAAATAAATATTTTACAGAACTTTTATAAAAACAAGAAGTTTATGATAAGCAGCTATTTATTATATACCTGTTCTAATATAATCATTTGTGTGTAAATATACCACAAAATTTACTGGCAATATGCTAAGTAGACTCATGAACAAGTACATGGTAAACTTGACCTGTTTCCACAAGAGTCAAGTCAGATAGGTGCATGAATGCAGTAAAGTAATCCTTGTAAAACAGAGGTGGTAGGCACAGCTAGGATGATCATGATGGTGACATCCATGCCGAAACGTATATTGTTTGCTGTTTTATACCCTTTATTACTTTTATTAAATTTGTTTAATGCTGCTTACTTTCCAGCCAAATCAGCAAGAAAGTGATAAGGGTGTATTTTGAATTAGTATTCGCCCTTTTTTCGACTTAACTCCCTACAAAATTTCTTAGCCGGACCACAAAATTACAGCTCCAGCTAAGAAAATTCAAATTGAGTGAAGCCATGATGTAGAGCATATATAAGTACAAAATAAACGCTTATCTTTTTCTTATTGATATGGCCAGAAAGCTGGAGGCATTTCAAAATTAAACAAAAGTAACAATGGGTATAAACCAGCGAAAAATACTTGTTTAGGCAGGAACGTCGTCATATTGATAGTCACATGATTATCATTTCTGATAAATCCTTTTAAAAGTAGACTGCAGCAGTAAAACCCATTGGGACATTGGGAAAGAAAGCCAAGCACTTTAACTGAGTGGATTGACTGGTCTAGCAGAAATCCCTTCAGTGATTTATACATTCCAGGCCTTCTTCATGCCTTCTAACTGTTCAAGATTATAAGTGCATAGTATTGGTGAGTGTTGCATCATTCTCTGGCTTAAGTGCAGTTGTAAGCTCAATCTTGGAGGAGATTGTGCGAGTCTTACCACCACTGTTATGCCCAACTGGCCGTAAGGTCTGTCTCGAAGGAGGTTGAAAGCCTTATACCTTGTAGAGAAGGTAGAAACACTCGTTGCAATACCTGAACTTATGATCTTGATGGTAAGAAGGTGTGTTGACCGTTGGGAATGTACATGTCACTATATAACGGGACTTCCGTAAGACCAGCACACTCACTTAGTTTGGAGGATTAGGCTCTTCCCTTTATCCTGATGGGTCGATTTCAAACAGCTTACTTTTTTATGTATTTAAAGAATTCATGTCCTGATTAGCTTAATGCTCTTGGAAAGAAGTTTTGTTTCCAGAACAGTTGTTATTAGCTTTAATTCAAGACTGCTGTATGAGTCAATTTTTTGTACAATTTCCTTTTTTTCCTTCTGTCTGTATAAGAAACATCGGTGCGCTTATTGTCATTTACTACTGAAGTAACCATTATTTATGGACATTATTTATGACAGACAATGCAAGCCATAATCTAAAGAAAATCAGCAAAACTAAAAAATGATCTTTTATAAGAAAATTTTTTACTATGTCATTTTACTACTTCTTGTCAACCATGTTAAACCACTAAATGAGTTAATTTATCTTACATGTTTCTCATTTCCACAATAATACTCTTCTGTTGATTGTGGTTAGTCTTTCATGGAACTTTAATTAAATTTTTGCAGTATTTCAGTTACAAAAGTAAGATAATATTAAATTAAACAAATGATGATATGTTGTACTTATATTTTTTTGTTAAGGCGACTTCAACTTCTTGCTAAACACACACACACTAACACCATTGCATATCAATATAATTTACCAACCAATCAATGTTCAAGTTGACGTAAATTGAAAATTTAAATAGCAGATAAAGTAATAATATCAAACTATTTAAACATTGCTAGCTCAAATGTGCCTGTAACTTGCCTTAACATCCATAGCCCTCATCTAGCTGAGAACCCAAATACCCCTAGACCCCCATCGTCGGATGCCCACGTTCGACCTATTCCGCTACTCTCCATTGCTTGAGAGTAACGGAATGAATAAGTTGTGGGTATCCGACAATACTAAACCAAATACACAAAACAGATTCGGATTCATTGCAGGAAGAGTACACACTCGACTCATTCTTAAAAAGCAAACATTTAAACCACATTTATCGCCTTTAAAATATTTAAGAGACAGCCAATTTCCATGTGTTTTTGCTTTGAAGTAATAACTTCACTTCTCACGAACAAAGTAGACAAGTAGTTTTGGTGACCGTTGATAAAATATTTTGGTGATAATTTTAAGTTTGAAATATTCAATATATTTATCAATTGGTTAAATTGTAAACCACAGGAAAGTTTCTCAACACACATACAATTTGTTTTGAAAAACAATGTTGCTACACTTATTCAATTTGCCCACTTTTTCTAAGCTTTTATTGCATTTATCACAAGCATTGCAACACTCCTCTGTCTACAATAATGTGTTTTCTTTAATAAATCATGCATATGATCAACAATCCTTGAACAAGACTACTCCTGGTGCCAAATACATTTAAAGACAAACACTTCACGTTCACTCCAATTAATGAAACTCTGGTTTGATTACCACCAGCTCCATTCATGTCATGAATACATGTTAACACCACCCTCACTTTAACCCTTACCACTTAGATACGTATTTTGATGCATTTGTAGTCCCTTAGTATGTCAAATTTAATTAAATATTTTTTTAACTAAATTCAAGGCTTCATTTGCAACCCTTAGATACTGATGGGCTGGAAACAGCATAAAACCTGAACAGACTGCGAGTTACTTGCAGGCTGTTCTGGTTTTATGCTGATTGCAAAGGCATTTTCACTTTGCTTCTTATTGGGGAACGGGTTAAATTGGAAGTCTATTATGTGAAGATTTTATGAGATATGTAAATTATTTGATGTGGAAGATTATAACACATTCATTGTTTACTTACTTAATAATACTTGTTTTGTTGATATCCATTCATAAGATAAACTTGCAACAAAATTGATTTCACTTGTTAAGAATGATCTATTATCAAGTACTGACTTAATAGGTTTATGAGAAATTAGAACATTTCACGACTTCAATAATGGAATGTTTCCATTAAAAAATCATGCATGGTCATGAGCTCAACATAAATAAGGGCACTAAATAGAATCTTGAACTATTGAAGTGGAATTTGAAGCACATTATTTGCAATTAATATGACAATAACTAAAAAAATGAAATAAAATGTGAACTCTTTGTCATGAGCTAGGTCCTAAATATCACTGAAAAATAATATATTTGTTCTTTTTTACTTGTATCAGAAATTGAAATGTAAATTGCTCATTGAAGTTTATAAACTAAAAATTGATTAATATTTTCGAAATGTTTCTTTAACAAACATATTGAAAAAGATATGGAATAAATTTAATTATTCATTTAATAGGATATGAAGATGTGTTAACATGGAAATTAATTATTATTGGAAAACCATTGAACGTCAAATTAAACATGGCGGTGCGTTTTAAGCTCTACTGGCCATAGGCCAGAAGAGCTTATGCGATGGCATGGTGTCCGTCTGTCTGTCTGTCTGTGGGTGTGTGTGTTGGACTTCCTCTTGTTAATCCGATAAAGTCCACATTTTTCATCCGATTCTTTTCAAACTTGTTCAGTGTGTTGATATTAATGAGGACTCAAACCCTATTGAAAATGGGTTACATCAGAGTAAAAAGTCCAGAATTATCTCCCCTTGAATTTGAGAAAATTGTGAAATAAGGCTTGTTTACATGCAATAAAGTCCACAATTTTCATCCAATCATTTCCCATCTTGCACAGTGTCTTTATCTTAATGATGAGTCAAACGCTATTGAAAATAAGCAACATCAGAGTTATAAGTCCAGAATTATCTCCCCTTGAATTTGAGAAAAAAATGAAAATCTTTAACATTTTGCCATAACTTTTGCAATATTGATGATACCAACTTCATATTTGGCATGCATGTGTATCTCATAGAGCTGCACATTTTGAGTGGTGAAAGGTCAAGGGCAAGGTCATCCTTCAAGGTCAAAGGTCAACAAAAAAATCAAAGCGGCGCAGAAGGGGACATAGTGTTTCCCACAAACACATTTCTGGTTTGTTTAAATATAATGTTCTATCCTTTTGAAACTTCAACTGATGTTTTTTATCATCAAGGGCCAGAACCCCGTTGAGAGTGAAGAAAATTTGTCCAACTTATTGTTGAAAAGGAGCCATTTGAAGTTTAAATTTTACGTTACTTCTTGTTTATGCGATGAATTTCCCATTTTTAACCAGGTTTTCCGAAGGAAAAAACTGGTTATTAGATTGGCGAATGCGGGCGGGCTGGCTGGCTGGCTGGCGGGCGGGCGGAACAAGCTTGTCCGGGCCATAACTATGTCGTTCATTGTCAGATTTTAAAATCATTTGGCACATTTGTTCACCATCATTGGACGGTGTGTCGCGCGAAATAATTACATCGATATCTCCAAGGTCAAGGTCACACTTTGAGTTCAAAGGTCAAAAATGGCCATAAATGAGCTTGTCCTGGCCATAACTATGTCATTCATTGTGAGATTTTAAAATCATTTGGCACATTTGTTCACCATCTCGGGACGGTGTGTCGCACCAAAGAATCACGTCAATATCTCCAATGTCAAGGTCGCCACGACTAAAAATAGATTTTTTTTAAAAACAAACTTACAAAGGGGGTTTATTTTGTTTGTTCATTTCAAAAGTTCAGTTTGAGTTTTCTCCCTTTATCAGATTTTTTTTTCACAATGAAAACCTGATTTTGTGACAATTTTGTTCCTTGTTGTCTGTTTGTTTAAAACTTACTCAGATTGTTCATACTATCGAGGGCTTGAGCCCTATTGATTTCAGCCAGTAGAGCGATTCAGGCCCTCGTGTGCCTCTTGTTTAATGTTTATTATAATTCTGAACAATTCAATAAGCAGCTTCAACAAGCTCAGCAAAATTGTTGGTATTTTCATTTACGCTTTTTACAACAAAGCCGTACATATTACTCTTATCTTATTCAAATAATAATTTTATTATAAATGTGAATGTGGAATGCATTTAGAAAAAAATTAATGCACTCTTACAGAACCTTATATACTTAAGCATGTGTCTTGAACCTTTTTAGCTCACCTGATTGCTCAGGTCAGCTTTTGTGACCGGTCTTTGTCCGTCGTATGTCCGTCCGTCCACATTTGTTCGTTAACACTCTAGAGGCCACATTTATTGTCCGATCTTCATGAAACTTGGTCAGAAGCTTCGTCCCAATGAAATCTCTGTCATGCCGGGTCAAATACTAGGCCACTAGGTCAAAAAAAGAAAAAAAATTGTAAACACTGTAGAAGTCACATTTCACGCCCAATCTTCGTGTAACTTTGTTAAAATGTTTGTCTTAATGCTATGTTGGTTGAGTTCAAAAGTTCCGTTGAAAAACATGGCCGCCAGTGGGCGGGGCAGTTTTCCTATTTTGGCTATAGAGTAACCTTGTAAACACTCAAGAAGTCACAATTTTTGCCCAATCATCATGAAAGTTGGTCAAAACATTGGTTTTATTGATATCTCGGACGAGTTCGAAAATGATCCAGATCGGTGAAAAAACATGGCCGCCAGTTGGCGGGGCATTTTTCTCTATATATATGTAGTAAAAACATGTGAACACTCTAGAAGTCACATTTTTGGCCCAATTTTCATGAAATTTGGTCAGAACATTTGTTTCCTTGATATGAGAGTTGAGTTCGAAAATGGTTCCAGTCAGTTGAATAACATATCTGCGGGGGGGGGGGGGCAGTTTTCCTTATTTGGCTATGGAGAAACCTTGTAAACCCTCTAGAAGTAACAATTTTTGCCCAATCATCATGAAAGTTGGTCAAAACATTTGTTTTATTGGTATCTTGGACGAGTTTTAAAATGGTCCAGATCGGTGAAAAAACATGGCCGCCAGTGGGCGGGGCATTTTTCTCTTTATGTATATAGTGAAAACATGTGAACACTCCAGAAGTCACATTTTTGGCCCAATTTTCATGAAATTTGGTCAAAACATTTGTTTCCTTGATATGAGAGTTGAGTTCGAAAATGGTTCCGGTCAGTTGAATAACATGGCTGCCAGGGGGGGGGGCAGTTTTCCTAATTTGGCTATAGAGATACCTTGTAAACACTGTAGAAGTCACAATTTTTGCCCAATCATCATGAAAGTTGGTAAAAACATTGGTTTTATTGATATCTAGGGCGAGTTCAAAAATGGTCCAGATTGGTGAAAAAACGTGGCCGCCAGTGGGCGGGGCATTTTTCTCTATATGTATATAGTGAAAACATGTGAACACTCCAGAAGTCACATTTCTGGCCCAATTTTCATGAAATTTGGTCAGAACATTTGTTTCCTTGATATGAGAGTTGAGTTCGAAAATGGTTCCGGTCATTTGAATAACATGGCTGCCAGGGGGGGGGGGGCAGTTTTCCTAATTGGCTATAGAGATACCTTGTAAACACTGTAGAAGTTACAATTTTTGTCCAATCATCATGAAAATTGGTAAAAACATTGGTTTTATTGATATCTAGGGCGAGTTTAAAAATGGTCCAGATTGGTGAAACAACGTGGCCGCCAGTGGGCGGGGCATTTTTCTCTATATGTATATAGTGAAAACATGTGAACACTCTAGAAGTCACATTTTTGGCCCAATTTTCATGAAATTTGGTCAGAACATTTGTTTCCTTGATATGAGAGTTGAGTTTGAAAATGGTTCCGGTCAGTTGAATAACATGGCTGCCGGAGGGGGCAGTTTTCTTATATTTATGTAGTAAAAAAAGCTTGTGAACACTCTAGAAGTCACAGTTTTTGCCCAATCATCATGAAACTTGGTACAAAGATTGGTTTTATATATATCACATAATTAATGCCATAGTTATTGCCCTTAGATTATCCAAATTTTCATTATATTATACAAAATCCTTGTAAACACTCTAGAGGTCACAATTTTGTTTCAGATTTTATGAATCTTGGTCATAATATTTATTTAGTGTAAGCAAAGTTTGATATTTGGTAAGGGGGGTCTACTCAAAATATAGGTCACCAGGTCAAATCTTACAAAAACAAAATCACTCCATTTGCCAAAGTTTTGGTTAAAAAATGATGAAACTTGACCAGGATGGTTTTGTAACCCCTGAGAAATGTTGTTCTGCAGTTCACGAATAATTCGTGAACTGAGTTCATGAATTGTTCATGAATAGTCAGTAAACAGAAAATGAGCCACGTCTGTAAAATGTTCTTGAAATTGTAGTTCATGAACACTAATGGCATGAAGTGTTCATGAAATATTCTTGAAACCTAATGGCATGAAGTGTTCATGAACTATTCTTGAACCCTTATGGCATGAAGTGTTCATGAACTATTCTTGAACCATAATGGCATGACATGTTCATGAACTATTCATGAACACCACTGGCATGAAGTGTTCTTGAACAGTTCATAAACAACACAATTCTTGAAAAATTCTTCAGGGTTTTGCTGTTCATGAACAGCTCATGAACATTTTTCTTCTATTTTTCAATGGCTCATTTTCTGTTCACGGACTGTCAGTGAATAGTTCATGAACCATAGTTCTTCAAGAGTTCATGAACTGAGGTGGCATGAAGTGTTCATTAACTATTCATGAACAAGAATTTGTCAATTTATGCAAAGGTTACTCAACAAACAGGTCAGGGGTAAGAGGAAAAAAGTATTGTATAACATATTGATAGCAACATATAACAATAATTTAAATATAACACTAATTACTGGGATACAAGTGATTTGATAATACTCTTTAAATTTCATAATACAACTTTGCACTATATGTTCATGAATAATTCATGTATTGAAAAGATTATGAATTGTCTCATTTTCAGTTCAAGAATCATTTACTAATCAATGGTTTCCCTGAAATGGTTACACTTACAGTGCCAAAGAACTTGAAATGGAACCAATGGCTGATCAGTTCAGCCGGTAATTTATTAAAGACTTACATTTTCAAATATAACATAAACCATGTGCCATCCGTTTCAACTTCCGGTGCACACAATATTCTTCCTTTGTAAAAACAGCAATGCAATGTACATGTTTGAGTTCTTGATATCATCTTCAACTGTTCTTGAAATAAGATGTCCTTAAAACGTTCTTAAACTTGTCTTTTAAGTCTTCCAAGAACAATGACAGATCCTTTTAAGAACATATTGGATTCTTAAAAAGTCCATCATATGTTCATATGAAGTTATTTGTTCTCATACAACAATATAATCATGTAAACAATCAGTAAGATTTTTCATGAACCACTTGTTTTGTACGCCGTTCATCATCTCTAGTTGAATTAACACATCTTCGGGTATCTTTGATCTTATGATGGACACAAACACTTCTTGAGTAACGTCTTGTTTCAATACTTCCAAACTTAGTAAATATTTTTCCACTTTATCAAGTAAAAACCTCCAATTAGTGACTTCATGTATAGATGGTTTTAAACTGATCATTTTGTTTTAATGAAGATCGATAATTTCTTGAGTATTTCCATATCGTTTGTTCAAAATATCAATTGCTACTGGAAAATTTTCATTTGATAAAGCTAGTCCTTCAAGCAACCTTCTATCCTCACCAACCAGTTTACTTTTTATACCCCGCCAGAGGGGGAGGGATATTGTTTTGGCGTTGTCCGTCCGTCCGGCTGTCCGTCCGTCCGTCCTTCCGTCCGTCTGGCACTTTTGTGTCCGAAGCCATATCTTGGAAGTGCTTTGGCGGATTTCATTGAAACTTTGTATGAGTATATATATGCATAAGAGGATGATGCACGCCAAATGGCATTGTACACCACCTGTTTAAAACAGAGTTATGGCCCTTTATATCTTGAAAAAATGCTTTTTACTATAGGCACTTTTGTGTCCGGAGCCGTATCTTGGAAGTGCTTTGGCGGATTTCATTGAAACTTGGTATGAGTATATAATTATATGCATAAGAGGATGATGCACGCCAAATGGCATTGTACACCATCTGTTAAAAATAGAGTTATGGCCCTTTGTATCTTGAAAAAATGCTTTTTACTATAGGCACTTTAATGTCCGGAGCCGTATCTTGGAAGTGCTTTGGCGGATTTCATTGAAACTTGGTATGAGTATATATATGCATAAGAGGATGATGCACGCCAAATGGCACTGTACACCATCTGTTAAAAACAGAGTTATGGCCCTTTGTATCTTGAAAAAATGCTTTTTACTATAGGCACTTTTGTGTCCGGAGCCGTATCTTGGAAGTGCTTTGGCGGATTTCATATAAACTTGGTATGAGTATATATCCCCCGCCAGAGGCGGAGGGATATTGTTTTGGCGTTGTCCGGCTGTTCGTCCGTCCGTCCGTCACTTTTGTGTCCGGACCCATATCTTGGAAGTGCTTTGGTGTATTTCATTGAAACTTTGTATCACACCAAATGGAATTGTACACCATCTGTTAAAACCAGAGTTATGGCCCTTTGTATCTTGAAAAAATCTGTCAGTTTGTTCATCCGTCCGATTTGCACCCATCCTCAAACAAAGCATATGTTGCGGGGGATATCAATTCTACGAATTTGCTTGTTAGGTTGTTAAATTTATCCACATTGGATATCACTTTATTATCATGGACTGCATTTTTGAAAGAGTCCCAAAACTCTAACCATTTAGTTTTATCCCCCCTAAATGTAATCATATCTATCTTAGGTAAACTTACTGTTGAAACCGTTTTTTCTCCTTTTGGTTCAATGTTCTCATGTTGTTTCACTTGGAGTTCCAGAAGATGTTGCATATTTTTTACAATTCAATCAATTGCACAGAAGTTGAATTTTTAGCTTGTTCACTCTTCACAGAAACTGATATTTCTCGTCTGTATCACTGTCTGTGATAGCTATCGCTAATTTTTATGCCCCCCTTCGAAGAAGAGGGGGTATATTGCTTTGCTCATGTCGGTCGGTCAGTCGGTAGGTCGGTCGGTCCATCCACCAGGTGGTTTTCGGATGATAACTCAAGAACGCTTGGGGCTAGGATCATGAAACTTCAAGTACATTGATCATGACTCGTAGATGAACCCTATTGATTTTGAGGTCACTAGGTCAAAGGTCAAGGTCACGGTGACCCGAAATAGTAAAATGGTTTCCGGATGATAACTCAAGAACACATACGCCTAGGATCATGAAACTTCATGGGTAGATTGATCATGACTTGCAGATGACCCCTATTGATTTTGAGGTCACTAAGTCGAAGGTCAAGGTCATGGTGACCCGGAATAGTAAAATGGTTTCCGGATGATAACTCAAGAACGCATACGCCTAGGATCATGAAACTTCATGGGTAGATTGATCATGACTCGCAGATGACCCCTATTGATTTTGAGGTCACTAGGTCAAAGGTCAAGGTCACGGTGACCCCAAATAGTAAAATGATTTTTGGATGATAACTCAAGAACGCATACGCCTAGGATCATGAAACTTCATGGGTAGATTGATCATGACTCGCAGATGACCCCTATTGATTTTTAGGTCACTAGGTCAAAGGTCAAGGTCACGGTGACCCAAAATAGTAAAATGATTTTCGGATGATAACTCAAGAACGCTTTTGCCTAGGATCATGACACTTCATAGGTACATTGATCGTGACTTGCAGATGACCCCTATTGATTTTCAGGTCACTAGGTCAAAGGTCAAGGTCACAGTGACAAAAGTCGTATTCACACAATGGCTGCCAGTACAACGGACAGCCCATATGGGGGGCATGCATGTTTTACAAACAGCCCTTGTTCAATTTGTGTTTCACTTTTTGAAATATATGTCTTTATTTTTTCAAAACATTTTGACGTATTTTCTATTTCTTCTTCTATTTCTTAAGATGTCACATATATTTTTTCCTTTCTCAGTAGACTTCAGCGATGCGTATTTCTTCTGTTAACACATTGCGGAATTTTGTTCTTACTCATATATGTAAGGTATGTTTGCCATCTTGTTAGAATCACGTTCTCCTTTTAACATGAACTAAACACAAACACTATTTTAATTTTAACACTGATGTCGTAAATCCCGGTTCGCGGGACCATTTCAATGTGTCAGAGTTTTGTATTATTTTCTTTATCTCTTTCACATTGAGAAATTTATTCTTCATTGATAAAAACAAACTGTTTTAACTTTTGTTTCACTTTAATTTTGTTCCTTAATTGTATCATCATAATTGCATTATAACAATATTAATATTATCGCATAAACCTTTAATACATATGAAAAAACCACTTCTCCTAAACAAATGATTTATATATATAGACAGTGCACAGTTGATAATGACGTTGACTTACAAAGAACGGTTCTTGAATTCATACTGTTCTTGAAATACACGAAATACGTATGAATTTCTTATTGGTCACCATTCAAGCATTGGTCACAGTTAAAGTTAAACAGTCTTATCAATGTTTATATTTCATAATAATTTACAATGTTTCTTAACAGATATGATCCCTATTCGCGACATCATATGTGCTTATACTAGTATGCTGTGTGCTTGCCATCGTATGCTGTGCGTTTGTTTTGGTATGCTGTATGTTTGTGATGGTATGCAGTGTGTTTGTGATGATATGCTGTGTATTTGCCATAGTCTGCTGTGTGTTTGTCATGGTGTGCTGTGTGTTTGTCATGGTGTGCTGTGTGTTTGTTTTGGTATGCTGTATGTTTGTGATGATATGCTGTGTGTTTGTGATGGTATGCTTTGTGTTTGTGATGATATGCTGTGTATTCACCTTAGTCTGCTGTGTGTTTGTCATGGTGTGCTGTGTTCTTGTTGTACTTTGCTGCGGGCGTTTATCTAACATTATGTCCTTTTCATTTGCTATGATATTTGTAGGCGTAATTTTCATTTGGTACATTTGGTTCTTGTCTAAGATTTAATTGTTACTTCCCATAAAGAACACACCCTTCATGTGATCTTTGACAAGAACCGAGTGTTCTAAATGAAATTATGGACAAGAACCAAGTGTTCTGAATGAAATTAACACAAACTAACATCATAGCAAATTTAAAAGACTTCATATTAGATAAACCCACAGGATAGTATAACAAACAACACAGCATTCCATGACAAACACACAGCAGACTAAGGCAAATGCAGTCAAACACACAGCAAACCGTCCTTTTTGTACTTTTGTTGGACTATCTCAGAAAGGTTAGTGGTGTCACACATGATATATTTAGTTGCATGTTTCTTCAGTTTGTTTTCTTGATGTTTGCAGTTTATGATTATCACTTACTTTCAGTTTAAATGAGAAAGATCTGTTTGGTCAGTGTATGGTTTCCTTTCTTTATGTCCTTTTATTGGACTGTTTCAGTAAGGTTAGGGGTTTTTCATTCCGAAGATGTTGGCACTTATTCTTGTGATTCCATGTCAGTTTTCTCTGTTTTGTTTTCTGAATTTCTTTATAATTTTAGCTATTTCATCAATGTGTTCCCCCAGTCATATGGTGGATTTCATGGTCTCTTTCACTAATTTTGTGTGTCTTTGATGCTTCATTACTTATAATGGACACTGTGCAGTTATCATACTGTGTCAACAATGTGTGTTTTCTTTTGTAATCAAGCAAATAATTGTTGCATTTAAGACTTCTAGATTATGATTTGCATTTTGGAATTCCTCTTTTTTTGTAAATTGCATGAGTTCTTTTTAAAATTAATTGCTAGTACTAAACATGTTTATTAATATTCAGTGTTCTTGTTTATTAATATTCAGTGTTCTTGGAAAATGTTTTGTTCCATTATTTTCAAATTTTGACCAATGTTATTGTGGGAAGGAATTGAGATTTAAAAATGGTTTTGTGATATTTTTTATATTTATTTTAATTTTATTCATTAAACCAAGTAATTTTCCAAGTATAAACCTTTTATAAAATTGTGAAAGTGATTATAATTTAAGGATTCACATGTGAGAGATATCCAGGCATATGTCACTTACAACTTACTGTATGGCTTGGATATCTCTCGCATGTGGCCCAAGACACATTAACACATATCTCTTTGTAGTTGATTATTAACAGCCATTATATATTTAAAGGTGATACAACTTATGTTATTAATTGGTATACTTCAGGAACTCTGTGAAAGTGTTTGTTTCTGCACCTGTTATCTATACTCGGGCATAACTGTTAACAATTTTGTTTCTTAACTTTCCATATTGTAAATAATTTAAATTGTAGACTGCGCACAATACATTCCTCTTTTATTCAACATGATAAATTGATACGCAGTCTTCATCAATACCGGTCAGATCCGGTCAGCGAGACGAAGCATAATCATTATGGCTGGTGTGAAAACAAAACAAAGGTGTAACAGAACATCTTGTCTGCTTAGATAAACAATTAACATTGATTTGTCCTGAAAAATCCACAGATTAATTAAATTTACCTCCAAGTGGACGCTGAATTCAAGATTTAGATATCAAAATACGTGAAAATCAGCGGTCGCTGGTCGCTTAAGACACTGGGTGCTTATAAGACAAACTTCGATTAATTAAATTTCAAAATATAGTGATAAAGCTCGGTGGGATTTCAAAGTGGTCGCATAAGACAAAGGTGGCTTTATTCAAGTGGTCACATGGACAAGATTGACTAGTTTTATTTTAATAATTAATAAAATAACAGTTTTCTAGTTGACAAATAATTAGTTTTTTCATTGACATATTTTGACTTATTTAACAAAAAATATTCTCAAACATAACATCATTCTGGAGGTTAAATGATAAGTACAAATTAAGAATTTAAGAAATAAATATATTAACTTCATGAATATTGTCACACAGTTTGTATTGTGGTTGTTCTATGTTTCCAGTGATAGTGTGTTATTTACCTGTGTTGTCCGTAGAAGGAATAGACCAGTTCACCCATAACCTTATGCGCACCTGCGTGTTTACATCCGGTTAAAATTGGTAGGCAAAAAGAAGATGCAAACACAGGAGATAAATAGAACGTGGTAGACTTTATATTTAGATATTATATTTAAACATGATAACAAATTGTTGTGCGCCTGGGTGCAAATAATTAACAATACCATCCCAGTGATTGCAAACAAGCTAGGTTGCTTGATATGTCAAAGGAAGAAATTATAAAAAATCTTCCAACAGTCTTTCAAGAGGCATTACAGAAGAAGCAGAATTATTATAGACTGTAGTGAATTATTTATTCAGCGCCCATCAAACCTGAATACGCGAGCAGAGACTTTGTCCAACCATAAGCATCACAACACAGCAAAGTTTCTTATTGGAATTGCACTGCAAGGTACTGTGACCTCCTTGTCTCGGGTAAGGGGAGGACGTGTGTCGGACAAGGAACTGACCAAACAATCAGGGTTTTACGATAAGCTAGAACCCGGAGTTTTGGTATTTGCAGACCGCGGATTTCTAATAGCTGAAGAACTGGCAGCCCATGGTGCATCCCTGGCTATTCCACCCTTTGCCAAGGGAAAACACAAGTTCTCCCAACCGGAAGATGAACATGAGCGCAGACTGTCTCAACTGAGGATTCATGTAGAGCAAGCTATAGAGCGTGTTTCAAATATTAAAAAACATTATTCCATTAAAAATGACATGCCATTCAATTTTGATTGTATGTTGCACCATTACCAATCTATTGCCAAAGCTGCTAAAGTAATAAGACAATGTGTAACTAAGGGGGACACATCAACTAGCTTATATGTAAAAAACATATCAAGAGTGAGTGATAATCTTTATTAGTGCAAGCATTGTGTGAATTGGAACTGTATATGTTCATTTATATGTACATGTTCATTATTTTAAAATGATACTATTATAAAGCTACATGTAGCATTCAAATATGATAATGATTTAGTATTTAGTTCGTTTTTAACCAGGTTTTCCGAAGGAAAAAAACTGGTTATTAGATTGGCAAATGTCGGCGGGTGGGTGGGCGGGCGGAACAAGCTTGTCCAGAACATAACTTTGTTGTTCATCGTGAGATTTTAAAATCATTTGGCACATTTGTTCACCATCATTAAACGGTGTGTCGCGCGAAATAATTATGTCGATATCTCCAAGGTCAAGGTCAAACTTTGAGTTCAAAGGTCAAAAATATCATAAATGAGCTTGTCCGGGCCATAACTATGTAATTCTTTGTGAGATTTTAAAATCATTTGGCACATTTGTTCACCATCATTGGCCAGTGTGTCGCACTAAACAATTACATCAATATCTCAAAGTTCAAGGTCCCCACGACTAAAAATATATATATTTTGAAACAAAGGGAGTTAATTATAAACAATCAGTTCAGTTTGAGTTGTCTCCCTTTATCAGAGTTTTTTTTTCAAATTGAAAACCTGGTTTTGTGACAATTTTGTCCCTTGTTACATAGTATTGCAATAAAGGAAATGTAACAGAACAATGTTGTTTTTTTTTTATTACAATAGCTCAAATAATAAGAGATAAATAACAACAGGACATATGTGAAGTAAATTTCGATCAAACACACAAAAACATAATAAGGAATACAATTACAAACTGACATAAACATACAAATTTCAATAATTAATTGTCATGTGTTGTCAAAAGTGTAAAAAAGGTAAACAAAACAAATATCCCAACATTTGTAAGTTCACCTTTATGACTCCTGGCACAAAATGATACAACCAAGTTAAGTTTCAGGTGTTTGTGAGTTGGTGGTTTACACAAATCAAGGTACATCTGTCTTCCAATAAACTAAACAAGAAATATCTTTAAAAAAGATAAACGGCGTTGATTGTGGTCGATGTTTATGAACGATCAAAAGTTATCTCTATGAGATAAAAAGTAGCGGATGCCTTTTTTCTGCGCAGTTCTTAGCTACATCACAA
Source organism: Dreissena polymorpha (assembly GCF_020536995.1). Lineage (NCBI taxonomy): Eukaryota > Metazoa > Mollusca > Bivalvia > Myida > Dreissenidae > Dreissena > Dreissena polymorpha. The sequence goes on along the minus strand of NC_068368.1, from coordinate 60,846,842 downwards.
GCAAATCAATTACGGGGTGTTGCACCAGATTTCGTGGCTTATTTTGCTTTATGTGATATTATTACTCAGATATCTATATTTACAGAATAGAAAAACACAAGAAACATGAAAATAAACGAGTGCATATAGGTCAGCCGGCAATACTCGAATCTTATTTAATTGCATAATTATAGTATAGTGAATTATTGTGCTCATGCTTAATAAACTGGTCTAAATGGATAAATATTTCTAATTAATTTTATCAAAATTGGTCCTTATCATGCAAATGTTGAAAACATATTAAAAATCGATGATTGACATACCACAATAATATCGCCGAATATCTTTATTTAGTATCTTTAATCAAAACAGACTTCAAGTGCACAAAGTTTACGAGACGGCGTTTATATAAAGATTTCTGCAACTGACCGCAAACTGACCTTGATACCTTGCGGATTGGAATGCAATGCATTAAAGTTAGGTAACAATTCTGCTGCTGAAACGACGGCTTGTTTACGCCAACTGTACACGACCAAGGCAACAGCTGTGCCTAAAATATTGATATATTGACAAAGCGACTAAACAAACTATTTACTCCATCAGACAAAAATAGCATAGATTCCAATTTTTTCCTTCAATGAACAGATCGCAACCCCTTCTGCGAACTACGGTGATGAACTGTATATAAACTCTGACTTTCACACACTGGCCGCGAATTGACCCGAAACCTCGCGGGTTGAAATGCAATGCAAGTAAGTACTAAATATGAGAACATAGCCTTCAGTATAAACGCTTTTGTGCTGGTAATTCTCTGAAAATAAAAGGTGAACGCACAAACTGTATTTATGTCGAAAATTGATTGTAAAACTGTTCTATCTATTGAGCCTTTTCATTAGAGATAAAATTGTTTCATGCAGTAAAACAGTGTTACAAAGACGCGGATATGTTTCCAATGTTCTGGTGTTATTCTCAAATTAGCCAATGGGAAAAATGAAGTGTATTCATTCGTACCTAGCCGCGGGAAATTTTATTTGAATATTATTGGACACTTACAAAGGTCAAGTCAGGGTGAAAAGCTGGCTTAATACAGCTTACGCCCAGTGATTTTTTTTGCTTTAATTTGTTACAGCCTGTGCCATTTGAATTGGGAAAATTAGCGCGATAAACCGTGAAATTGGGAAAAATAGCGCGATAAACCATGAAATTGGGGAAAATTAAGCATTATAAATATGATTATAAGTAACAGAAGTGATATTGTTTTTAAGTGCATGTTCAGGGAGTTTTCTAGAAAAGGAGTCTGGTCAAATTGTTTTTTTTTTAATCAATAAAGGTGGCAAGTTTGGTAATGATTTATGGACAAAAATGACTAAATTCAAGTTATATATTGTGTAAGATGTTTAAAAAATAAAGTTGAGACCTAGATTTAAGAAATCATAATTAAGTTATATGAGATTTCTTTCTAAAAAAAAAAAAAAAAAAATTTTTTTTTTTTTTTTTTTTTTTTTTGGAAGTTGGGCTTTTTTTGGGAAATTTTGGTCAAAATTTTGGGAAAAAACGTGTATTTTTGCAATTGGGAAGCAGCCGAAATTCGGCTGTAAATTTGAGCAAAAAAAATCACTGACGCCGAAAAATGAAGGGGAAATATCAACATGGCATCTTTGTGTGCAGTCAATTTGTCCTGTGCTGAGTAATTTATACTCTATCGACCAAACTTCTGCTCAATTACTTCTGGCACAATATGATAAAGACAGAATGCTGTGCACTTGACAACCAGTTTGTCAACAAATTCTTTATCAAACAGCACAGTCTGCTTATGGATACCTTGATTTGTGTAAACCACAACCTCACAATAGTTCTTGTTTGCCACATGCATGTAAAACTGAACGTGGGGTGTAGTATCTGTGATTAGAGTTATGTGTCAATGTCCTCTTTTCTAAATGTAAGGTAGGTTCAATCTCAGGTATGTTTTTTATCTGAAGGTCTCTGTATTTCAATGAGCACTCAACTTCCACGAGACCTTCACAGTGGTATGCAAATGACCCGACACCATCGGGAGAAGCAGCAAACGGGGAAGCTAGAGTAAACTACAAACCCACAATCCCTCAATTGAAATTGTTCATGTACGCTTTCTATTTCTGATTTGTACTGTTCCTTTGCCTTTTTCTCATACCTTATGCCAAATGCAGCACTCTCGACATTTATGATGCCGGTGCCACAGTAAACTGTTGTTCTGCGCATGTGTCATTGTATTTAAGTTTTGCACTTGTGCAGCTTTGGAGTGGTCAAAAAGTCTTTAACATATGCTCACAGGTCCATATCATTTACATGTCATTGTGTACATCCTGGTGAAGGGGCCTGTTCAGAAGCTGCCAAAAAAACATCTCTTGTGGATATTGAAATCATTCAAGTAATGAATATAATGAAGACCGTTACTTTAAAGCTTCTTTGTAATAAACCAAGAGAAATGACCCCATGCTTGTAACTGTCAGAGGTTAAATAAAACGTTCAATGGTCAAAATAATTAAGTCTAGATATTTTGTGTTGCTTTGCTTACATTTTAGTACATCACTTGCAAAACAAAACATAATGTAGCATAATAAATAGTTTTCTTTGTTCTTTTAATGGTAACATTTGCATCAAAAGATGCAAGGAAAATAATTTGGGAAATCTTAATTTACCATGTTATTAATTTGCCATGTAACTTATTCAAGCTTTGAATAACTCTTAGCATCATGAGTATTACAGAAAAACAAGCAATCACACTGCTTTTTACTTACCGGTGAATGATCTCATCCTCTGAAGTGCTGTCGGTATCAGAGTCATTCTTTGTTAGGCACCCCGCACTTGGGCAAATTCACGGAAGCTCCTGCAGGAATCTCTTAGTCTACAGCTCATTGTCATCGAGTCTGCATTCCTGATAAGGACTTGGTTTGTTGACTTAAAGCTTTGCATATTTTCCATGCTTGGGCTTTGTGAAGTCCATATCCACAATTTGCGTTGGTGTTACCTGCAATTTAAAAAACATATTTTATCTTTCTTCCAGTCTGTATTTATTGTATAACAAAAATTATAATGAAAAGCAAAGTCATATTTCAATATAACAGGCATGCTCTGATTGTAAGATTACATGCACAATGGCAAGATATTTCAAATTACCTTCTTCCTATATGACCGGTTCCATGTGCAGGCCTCACTGGTCTTGGAGTCGCTGTTTTGTCCAAGTCTGCCAATTGCTTCAAATTTAAAGAGCAGTGCTGCAATGTGGCTGAAGGCTTCACCCTATCTGCAAAACAAACATTTTAAGCCACACAACTTATTTGACATTAGTAAATTAAAGTATAAATAAGAAACATATTTTATCTATGCAAATTGAAATAATCTGGTGGTTACAAGGTAGAAATCCATCTATTTTGCGCTTTAAAACTAAAAAATAATCGCGTTTGTTGAAATGGACGTATGCGTCTAGAAATCCTACTTTCAGTTTTAAAAGCGGTACCATTTGAAAAAAATTATAACTTGCTAACAAGGCTATAGATTTAATTTTATCTATGCCAATTAGAATATATCTGATGGTAACAAGGTAGAAATCTGTCTTTTTGCACTTTTAAACTTAAAAAATAATCACTTTTATGGAAATGGAAGTATACAGATAGAAATCCTACTTTCGGTTTTAACAGCTGTATCGTTTGAACAATAATAAATTACTTGCTAACTAGGCTATAGATTTAATTTTATCTCTTCCAATTAGGATATATCTCGATCTGATGGTTACAAGGTAGAAATTCGTCTTTTGTGCGCTTTAAAACTTTAAAATAATCGTGTTTGTCGAAATGGACGTATATGTATAGAAATCCTACTTTTGGTTTAAAAAGCGGTACCATTTGAAAAATAATAGAGGCCACATTTATGACTCAATGAAGTTTTGTCCATTGTCTCTAGAAACTAGGTGCATTCATAAACCAAATCTAAGAAAAACGTAACCCACATGGTGCTGTCAGTCTGTCAATGCATCTGCCTGTCACTCCATCACAAACTTTGAAATGCTTTATCTCAGAAACTAAAGATATCAATGAGGAGCAATGCTTTCCTCAAGAACCATAACCCTACACTTTCTCAAATAAGAGTTATTGCCCTGTATTGCTTTTATGCCCCTGGTAAGGTGGCATATAGCAGTCGCACTGTTTGTCTGTCTGTTTGTCTGTCTGTCTGTCCAGCATTCTGTTTTTTAAGATATTGAACCTAAAATAAGACAGTTTGAAAATGAAAGACATTCAATAGACTTCAATAACTTCATGGTACGATTGACATCTTGCAATGAGAATCCAGCAAAATGGATGCATTTATGCACAAGTAATCCTTGGTACATTGAATTGAAAATTCACTGTGACATTTAACTTATAAAGATATTGGGGAAAGCCTTGTATTCCAAACTGACTGGTGGACAGACCTATAAGAAATCCCTTTAGTAAGATATTCATTGCAAGCCTTTTTCATGCCTTTCAACTTTTGAAGGTCTAAAGTTCATAGCATTGATGAGTGTTCTATCATTCTCAGCCTGCATGTGTGCTTAGTTGTAAGCTCAATCTTGGAGAAGATTGTGTGTGCGTTACCACCTCCATAGTGCTCAATTGGTTGTACGCTCAATCTTGATGGAGATTGAAAGCTTTACAACCTTGTTGAGAAGGTAGCAGTACTAATTATACTACCAGGGTTATAATGATCTAGATAGCTGGAAGGCTAGTTGATAGTTTGGAATGAATATGTTAGTGAAGGGATTTCAATGATAACAATTCACTCACTTGGTTTGCAGAACAAGTTGCTTTCCTTAATCTTTTTTATGCCTCCGGATCGAATGATAGGGGGTATATTGTTTTAGGCCTGTCTGTCTGTCTGTCATTCCGTCATTCTGTCACCAAAACTTAAAACCTTACATTAAAGTTTTGCAATAACTTTTGAAATATTGAACATAGCAACTTGATATTTGGCATGCATGTGTATCTCGTGGAGCTGCACATTTTGAGTGGTGAAAAGTCAAGGTCATCCTTCAAGGTCAAAGGTCAACAACAACAAAAAGCGACGCATTAGGGGGAATTGTGTTTCTGACAAACACATCTCTTGTTGGTTTATTGTATACAGTATATTTTCAGACCAATATGCCAAGCATTACATGATATATTAACATACATGGCTTGATTCTCTGAGAAAGAATTATGATTTCAGAGTAGCTATATTTGTCTAAGAAGTCACAAGGCATTTGTTAAAATTATCATTACCATAAGCAAAACGATAAGTCATGTTTTGAAAGAACCAAATCCATTGATTGCTGATGTAGAACTTTTCCTCAAATTAATCTGACAATTAGATTCCAGCAAAATGGATGCATGAATGCACATGCAATCCTTGATGCATTGTCTTGAAAATATGGTGTGACAACTCACCCATAAGGATACATGGGAAAGCTAGTACTTCAAACTGACTTTTTGGACTGATCTACAACAAATCCCTTTAGTAAAAATAATCATTGCAAGCGTTCTTCATACCTGTCAACTTTTGAAGGTCAAAAGTTGATAGTATTGATGAGTGTTCTATCATTATCAGGCATTAACTGTGCTTAGTTGTAAGCTCAATCTTGGAGAAGATTGTGTGTGTTACTCACACTTTAACGCTCAATAGGTTTAAAGTTCAATCTTGATGGAGGGTGAAAGCTTTAGAACCTTGTTTAGAAGGTAGCAACACTCATTACAATACCTGGACTAATGATCTAGACACATTGAAGGCCAGTTGATGGTTTGGAATGTATATGTTACTAAAGGGATTTCAGTGATAAAATTTCACTCACTTTGTTTGCAGAACTAGTTGTTATACTTTTTTGGTTTATTGTGCTCGGTTTGGTTTTAGACACTATGCCAAGCATTACATGATAGATTATCATAAATATTGTTACTTGATTCTTTGAGAGAGAAGCCTTGTTTTCAGGAGTAGTTTTATTTGTTTTAAAAATCACAAGACAATTGTCAAATAATCATCACCATTATCAATGCGATACGTCAGTATCACTACATCCCTAAGTTCAGATTTCCGCGTTGCATTACAAAACGCGGAGAAAATGCGGATAAATTGCGGAAAGCTTCTTTTTCCGCAGAATCTCCGCAAAAAGTAGACGCGTAGAAAATGCGGTATAGTGGCACTAAGACGATTTTCAGTTGCGGAGATTTGGACTCTGACTATTTCACAATGCGGTGATTTATACTTAGAGAAAATTTAATGCAGAAAAATGGACTTAGACTTTTTCAGAACGTTTTCTTATAATTGGTTTAAGAATGACAAGATTGTGTATTTCTATATATCAGACATTGCAATGTGTTTCAAAACCTTTTTAAAGGAAAATGGTGAAGTGACACATTTAATTTACTATTAAATTGCTAATTTAATTACAAATTTGCTAAAACATCATTTTCTCTTATTTACTATAATATTCACAATGACTATTTTTGTGTAAATAATTAACGTAGAACACATCAAGAGCTCATTCACAAATTAATGATTTCACAAGTTTTCATTTCTTCAACCAGCACCGAGGCTTGTCAGAGTTGTTGGATAAGTGACGGCTTAATACGGCATAAATCATAACATGAATAAATAAATAGCATTATCATGAATTTACTTAAATTTGGAATTTTTTGCATAGCTGTTAAAAAATTCAAAATATAGGAAATAACAATAAAATGTTAGAATTTTAAATATATTTGATCTTTTGCTGTTTTTTCCACTTAAATTCCACTAACTTACTTTACTACCTTTGTCTAGTCATCTCTTTTGTATAACCAATTAATGGTTGCATAATTGTCTTTTTTATACTTGGAAAATAACATTAAGTCTGCTGGATGACATTGCATTACAAATCTATTAATTTACACTTATTTTTGTTAATTCAATCCATTATTTCATTTTAATTTTGTGCAAATTTTGCTCCTTTTTTAATAATATTTCATTATTACAATAATGACTGTAAGGATTTATAAATAACAAGACTTGGTTGTTTTCATCATTTTAAGGTTTCATTTAAAAAAACACACAACAGTCTAGTTTAATAATATTTTTTTATATCATCAATATGCATGAAGTTTCTATGCATCAACGGTTAATCTATAATAAAAAATGTATAGTAGTTAAGATTTCCCCAGTCTGAAACCATAAAAATGTACATAAATATACCAATGTTAATTTAATCTCAGATAAACACTGATAACCTGAGCTGATTTGATCTTGTGGTGTTTCAGTGCTGCTTTAATACTCTCTGAGCCCTGAGTCGTGTGTGTATCAGAGTTTATTTACAGGTCTTACCGGCCTCTTCACAAGGTCTTTGAGGTCCGACCTGCCCCTGTGACCTTTCAGGAGATAAAAGTTATTTTAAGTCAGAGTAGGTCAGATTTACCCCTGATGTCCGGGTGTTTTGCCAATGATTTTTAACCAGGTTTTCCGAAGGAAAAAACTGGTTATTAGATTGGCGAATGCGGGCGGGCTGGCTGGCTGGCTGGCTGGCTGGCGGGCTGGCTGGCTGGCTGGCGGGCTGGCGGAACAAGCTTGTCCGGGCCATAACTATGTCGTTCATTGTCAGATTTTAAAATCATTTGGCACATTTGTTCACCATAATTGGACGGTGTGTCGCGCGAAATAATTACGTCGATATCTCCAAGGTCAAGGTCACACTTTGAGTTCAAAGGTCAAAAATGGCCATAAATTACCTTGTCCGAGCCATGACTATGTCGTTCATTGTCATATTTTAAAATCATTTGGCACATTTGTTCACCATCATTGGACGGTGTGTCGCGCGAAATAATTACGTCGATATCTCCAAGGTCATGGTCACACTTTGAGTTCAATGGTCAAAAATGGCCATAAATTACCTTCTCCGAGCCATAACTATGTCGTTCATTGTCATATTTTAAAATCATTTGGCACATTTGTTCACCATCATTGGACGGTGTGTCGCGCGAAATAATTACGTCGATATCTCCAAGGTCAAGGTCACACTTTGAGTTCAAAGGTCAAAACTGGCCATAAATGTCCCTTGAGATATAACCTTCATATTTGGTATGCATGTGTATATGGACAAGGCCTTTCCATACGCACAACAATTTTGACCCCTGTGACCTTGACCTTGAAGTAGGGGTCTGCGTTTAGGTTTCAAAATCTGCTTTTAGGTTTCAAAAAATGCTCATAACTTCTATGTCCCTTGAGATATAACCTTCATATTTGGTATGCATGTGTATATGGACAACGCCTTTCCATACGCACACAAATTTTTACCGTCCGTCCGTCCGTCCGTGTGTCCGTCCGAAAACTTTAACGTTGCTCATAACTTTTGCAATATTGAAGATAGCAACTTGATATTTGCCATGCATGTGTATCTTATGAAGCTGCACATTTTTAATGGTGAAAGGTCAAGGTCATCCTTCATGGTCAAAGGTCAAAAAAAATAAATTCATGTGCATCTCATGGAGCTGCACATTTTTAGTGGTGACAGGTCAAGGTCATCCTTCAAGGTCAAAGGTCATTTTTAACCAGGTTTTCCGAAGGAAAAAACTGGTTATTAGATTGGCGAATGCGGGCGGGCTGGCTGGCTGGCTGGCTGGCGGGCTGGCTGGCGGGCGGAACAAGCTTGTCCGGGCCATAACTTTGTCGTTCATTGTGAGATTTTAAAATCAGTTGGCACATTTGTTAACCATCATTAGACGGTGTGTCGCGCGAAAAAATTACGTAAATATCTCCAAGGTCAAGGTCACACTTTGAGTTCAAAGGTAAAAAATAGCCATAAATGAGCTTGTCTGTGCTATAACTATGTCATTCATTATGAGATTTTAAAATCATTTGGCACATTTGTTCACCATCATGGGACGGTGTGTCGCACGAAAGAATCACGTCAATATCTCCAATGTCAAGGTCGCCTCGACTAAAAATATATTTATTTTAAAACAAACTTACAAAGGGGGTTAATTTTGTTTGTTCATTTCAAAAGTTCAGTTTGAGTTGTCTCCCTTTATCAGATTTTTCTTCACAATGAAAACCTGGTTTTGTGACAATTATGTCCCTTGTTATTTTTAAGGGGAGTTCAGTGCACGCTGGCCAATGAGACCTTAATTTGCCCTGTACTGTATTGTAGGTGATGATTTAGGATTAGGTGTAATGTTGTGTACATGAGTAATGTGTATGTGTGTGTTTTATAGGTGTGTTCGGTGTATTGGTTTGTTTAGGGGTGTTGTGTAGGTAAGTGTTATGTGTATGTGGGTGTTATATAGGTGTGTTCGGTGTACTGGTTTGTTTGGGGGTGATGTGTAAGTGAGTGTTATGTGGTTGTGTTCTAGGTCTTATGGTGATTATGTATATACGGTTGTGTGTAGATCAGTCAAAGAGGCCGACCAAGGAGCAGCACTCATTCCACCCGGAGCCACCATCGTCCTTTCTCGCCCACCTGCCAAACATCCAGACCATGTATCAGATTTGGCTGAATTATATTTACTTTTACGTAGTGTTTGTTTTTATAATTAGGTGTGAAGTGATGTATTATGTTATAAGGAGTATTTTAAGCTTTTGCTTGACGTTATTATTATGTTGTAGTAAACCCGTTTTTGTATGACTGTGTAAGGTTGTTGTGCTCTCCGCCCCAAGAGAGGTGTTAGTGGGGGTTCGAGCGGGATACAGGCAACGCCCCGATTCCAGAGGCATCCCTGGTTCTTTTAAGTGCCCGGTGTATAGCACCGATACACTGCACCCCCTTTAAACGTCCCTCGCGGAGGACATGTGAGTACATGGTGTTAGTTATGATTCAAATATCACTATGCTGCCTTGTGTCATATTTTATGGTGACGTGGGCTCTCACTGTTACTTTTATGAGAGTTGGTTGTATGGTGTTGTAAGGGTCAGACTAGTTTTTTTTTTGAAAGATTATGTATTTAATGATAGAAGAGGGGGCATGACTGTGTGTTATTCGACGGAGATGACTAGTTTAATTGTGGGCAAAGACAATATCAAGATTTTTCTTTCTACTTGCTGAGGTGGTGGTCAGCAGTTCTGTGATGTTGTGGGGGTCAGACTAGTTTTGATAGGTCATTTACTCGATGATAGAAGAGAGGGGCTGTGTTATAGTAGTTTGGTACTAGGAGAGCACGCACGTTATAGTTATATTATCTATGGTGACACCGGCAGCAGACCTATGTACTATTGTGTTTGGCCGTAGCGAAGCTACTTTTGTGTCGTTATTGACGCTCTGTGGGCGACGCCGGCTACATAGGTACATTCGAGTATTCAAATACAACAATTAGTGAACTAATGGGATATAGAATGGTGAGCAGATAGGAATAAATACCTTTACCTTTCTTTCTTTTTTTTTGGTCATCTTGGGTGGGTCGTGTCGGCAGAGTCATAGATAATCTATCCCGTCCGGTACGCTCCAACCAACATATTTTTATAATATACATATATAAACAATGACAAAAACATGTTAGTATGATACTGTTACGCTATATACACCTGTAGGGGTTGCACTGTAGATATCTCAAGTAATGAGTTCCTTACATGCGCACTAAGTGCTGCTTCCACTAATTTGTGGTAGTGAGTTGTCTGTGTGCATTCCCCTGTTACGTTTTTGTCGGTTGCTGCGTGCTGTATGCAGCGGTATTTTTTTTTAAAGCCAGCACGGGGAGGGGTCTCGTGGAACCCGGATACTGTTATCTCAATTGGTTACTGTTTTTCACGGGGGGATTAGATTGCGTCTATGTTGTTAAGTCGCGGTTGTTAACGAGGCAGGTGGCCGATACATTTCAGATAGCGTGCCCTTCCGGCATTATATGAAGGATTATGTTGTTGTTATTTTACTGAGTTCGCGATGACATTCGTTATGGCGCTCACACACCACCGAGGCGCTATGTAGGATCGTTGTTCCATCTAATATTGTATTCACACAGCTATTTAATCATTGCTAAACACGGGCCGCAGGAGCGCTCCGTCCAAGCAAGGCCCGGGCTAGTGGCCCCACGGCGCTCACCAGGTGGGACCCTTCACCCGTGACCTGCTCGGGGGCACACCTCAAGGCTATAATCCATGGATCAGGTCCGGCAGACAAAGAGCCTGTTGTATTATTATATGTATGTTTTTTACCGTAATTACCTAAATATATATTTTTCCTGGTTGCTTATTTACAGGGGTTTAAGTTATTCGCGACTATTCAACTATTACATTCGTTGTGGCGCTCACACACCACCGAGGCGTTTTGTAGGATCGTTGTTCCATTTAATATTGTATTCATTCCGCTATTTTATCATTGCTAAACACGGGCCGCAGGAGGGCTCCGTCCAAGCAGGGCTCGGACTAGTGGCCCCACGGCGCTCACCTGGAGGGACCCGTTACCCGTGACCTGCTTGGGGGAACCCCCCACGGCTACGATCCATTTTTGTACCCTTATTTACCCAGATGCCGTTCCATTTAATATTATATTCACACGGTTTTTCGGGCTATTTGTTAGTTTGGTTTTATTTAGCTTGATTGCTTTTTTTTTGAGTTTGTCTAAAATTTTGTTGATTCTTTTCATTATATTTAGTACGTATTTGGAGAGCGAGTGGCACGGGCACGCGTTTTATTATCCCAAATGCACTGAACGCGTTTTGTTTGTATACGTATTTAGATATTCTGTTATAAGGGCTATAAGGGGATAATTTAGCCGACTAGGACGCGAGATTTTTATTATGCGTATTTTTCATATTCTGATCTATTAGTTTAAATGTATCTGTACAGTTGTATTCAAAAAACGTTTGGAAACGCAGTACTAAACTTAATGGACAATGTCTTTGCCTAAAGCTGTTAGAAAGCGGGGTTTTCATTGGTTGACAGTATTTAAAAGCATGGCTCTGATTGGTTATCTCTTTTACGTCCGCGCAAACGCAAGTAGGTTAATCCGTTTTGGGATGAAAAATTAACACAAAGAACGACCTCGACGTGGCGACTGCTTTTGCATGGACGTGAAAGAGACAACCAATCAAAATGTTTGCGTCTGTTCTTTTGCACTTTTAAAATGTAAACAAGGCAGAATTTCATTAGGAATGTATGAAACAAGAAGGAATAATTACATCCATTAATACTTGAATCTATTTAGTTTTATTATGATTGGTATATTTTATTAAATTACTATGAAGATGTTATATTAATATTATTATTATTATTATTTGTTTCTCTTTGATGGTACTTTTCAGGTCCATTTGGATCGTTAATATCGTGGCGAACGGACGTGTTTCTTGCGTTAATCGGATTATTGGATTAGCTTAACAAATTTTTATCTTACAACCGTGTTTTCCAACTTAGTATCTTAGCAAATCTCGTAACAAGCTCAATCTTAAGTCAGGGTCTATCCTCTGAAGTCCTACTTCGAGGAAAGTGCTATAACAGCAATAAGCTCTAAGTGGATCAGTGTAAGGAAATTAAGGGAAGATAGGAATTATTTTAATCGAATAAGATCATACTTTTCTTTCTTTTTTTACTTTTTTTACAGTGCCTTCCTTAGGAACAAATCTGACAGAAATTACGTTATCAGTGAACTAGTGAATCATAAGTAATTACAGGGATTAATAGAGGATAATTAAATAAGATAACCCAAGTCGGATCACTATCATTAGTGATTTAATCTCTCTTAAGTGTGATTAAGTGGGTGGATTTGGAGAACAAAGAAGGGTCGCGAAAGTAGTAAGTCTTGCCAAGTGCTTAATCTAACATTATTTACCATCCTTAACCCATTGAACTAATCCTTTTTTTTTTCAACAGTTAAAGTAGTTTTAGGTAGTAGTACATTGACTGTACCTCCAGATTTCAGAAATTAACTTGGGTTACTACATTTCTTTAGTTACCTCATTAACAAATCAGTAACATTACGCTCTAATACAACCGCGCACCTGCCGGTATCTCCATCATGTCCGCGCGCTCTTAGTACCAATATAGGTGACATACTTTAGACGTAAAGACTCGAACCGTTGATAGGTAATAAAACGTAGATCGTGTACTTATAAGACTAATAAGACCAACCCACAAGGGAAAAATGCAACGTGTCACAAAAACGTTAAAAATGAAAACGTATGCAAACGTAATCGCTACGCTAATGGTGACACCGAAAATCCAAAGATCTTCTTTCCGCGCCGGAGACATCTCAATGGATTTGGAAACGGGTACACCGTACACCGTCACATTAACCCCTAAGGAACCCCTGACCCCAAATCAACACGTCTCGCGAAACTCGGATCCAAGCCCGGATACCATCCCTGATTCTATCCCAAACTCCACTCAATTCACGGCCACTTTGATAAAAAATGACGCGTCGCATCCAACAATCTCTCCCCCCACAAAGGTCAATCAAACCCTCAATGACAAGACGTTGAATATACCTAATGAACCTCCTAGGCCCCAGTCCGCTAGGCAATCTACCAACAATGGCCCTGGACAGGCAATATGGCTCACCCTCTGTCTTGGCACTGTCGCGGCGATCTTCCCGCGCAACAAGGCCAAGGCAATTGGTGAAGCCTTTGTGAAGTTCGTTGGATCTGAACAAGCCAAACCGCTTAAGGAAGTAAAATCCGGACTACTATTTAAAATAAGAAAAGACGCGATCCATAAAGCACACCAATTCTCCTTTGGCAATTACGACTTCAAACTGACTGAGCAACCAATATTAGGCAAAGGCATAATTCATGTCCCCAAAAATGCGAACATCGAGCAGCTAAAAAATGACCTAAAATCTAAACCTAATGTAGAGGCCGTCCATAGTGGAGTACGAAACGATTTTATAACAGTTACTTTTAAATCAGAAAACGCGGCAACCAATATCCTAGGCCACAACGTTAAGCCCGCACTATTCGCAAGCCTACGGTGTTATAAATGTCAGATGTTCGGCCATGCATCGCACGCATGCAAAGACAATGCGAAATGCCCACACTGCGCGGGTAACCACTCGCACGCGTCGTGCACATCAAGGAGCGCTAAGAAGTGCGCAAACTGTGATGGAGGCCACAGCGCGGCGTATAAGGGATGCCCGGTGTACCTCAAATACCAAACCACAATTAACAGCAAAACCTTCGACTTACAAACAGTTACCTAAATAACATGAATACACAAATCAGCGCCCTAACTTAGAACAAATAGCTAAACAGCTGGTAGGTAAATCTGAAGCAGAAATACTGACTATACTCAAAAATAAATTCCCCGAAAGAGAGGCTGAGCAACTCAACATCAAAACAACACCGCTCGTGCAACAATCACCAACGCCCGTTCAATCCCCAAAACCCAAACAGGTTATGAAACCTCCTCCCACACAACAACAACAATCTAAGCAAGCGTAAACCCATAACCAAACCATTAACACAAACAACCCTGTAACCCCCAAACAACAACAATCACCACGACGCACACAACTCCAACGTCATTACTGTCAAACAAAAAACCATGAGAGCTCGCCTCTACACCTACATAGGAACAAACTTAATCTGAACCGGTTCCGCCCGAATCCTATCATCATGCGACATAGCCATCACAGAAGGCAAGCGCTCGCGCCGCCGATCCCGATATACTTCCGCCACGCGTACGGTTTATATTAATAGAACAACCTCTTAAGCTTGTACAATCTACCACTACAAGCCCCTCAATGGCTACGACAGCACCAAATATTACTTCAAATCTTACCGTAATGTCGTGGAACGCCCGAGGGGTTGGCTGTCATGATACCAATAACAAATTGTATGAGCTCCAAAATTATGTAAATAATAATGAGATACATGTTGTATGCATCCAAGAAACCAACTTTAAAAGTAAAAATAAACAAGTTCAATTAAAAGAATACCAAGAACCCGTGAGATCAGTAGAAGGAAAAAAGGCAACGGCCACGGGGGTAGCTATATATGTAAAATTGGGAATCACATTTACTGAAATCAAGATTAATCAAGATTGCCCGATTGAGTCGTGTGCTATGACACTCTACCTCGATAAAAACCTGTCCTTTCGTATCCAATGTGTATACGCTCAATCTAAAGAAAACACTCTAAAAAACGACTAAATTTTTTTTCAAACTTTAGACCATAGACAAAACAATATTATCGTTGGCGATTGTAACCTCAAACACCCTTGCTGGAACCCCGACGGCGATCCACGATGTGACGATCATGCGGAAAATCTATTAAAATTATTAAATAACACAAGCCTCAATTTCCTAAACGACGGACAGGTAACGAGACTGGCCGACCGCGCCGGCCATTCTGACAGCGCGATCGATCTCGCCCTTACGTCAGCTAAATTACAAGCGATAAGCGACTTCAATGTACTCGACAATTCGTTTGGTAGCGACCATCTCCCTATCGTGATGAATTTAGAACTGAAAATAGAACACACCCTTCCGTCAATACAACATAAGTGGAAAATCCATAAGGCTTCACCTAATCAATGGAATAACTTTAAAGTTCAATGCAATAACGAATTTCTGTCCAACGAAGATAATACTGACTCTAACACTCACTTACATTCCTATCTAAATAAACTCACGACAGCGCTAGACAATTCTATTCCCATAGCCAACAAAAAACCCTAAAAAAAATTAAACGCTCAGTACCCTAGTAGAACGAGGAATGTGAAACCGCAATTAAATACCGCGAAAAATGCAGGAAAAAATGCATCAGAATCAGAACAGGTCCCAAATACGACAAACTTAAAGAAGCCCGCGCTACGGTAAAACAAGTAATTAAAAAAGCAAAACTAGATAGCTGGAACGGGTTCTTTAACAATCTTTCGTATAAAACCACTAGCAAAGAACTTTGGTCTCAAGTACACCGTATGCACCGTACACCGTTATCCTAGAACTCCGATATTCCGTATCAATAATGAAGTACTTGAAACAAACGCAGATAAAGCTACGGCCTTAGTACACCACTACCAAACGGTAAGCAGCGACGAAGGCTACTCTCGAGTCTTCATTGCGCGAAAACTTAAAACTAAGAATGAATTTCCAACATGGCTCGAATGAGACCAAAACTCACAAATACAATTCGCCTTTTAGCTTATTCGAACTAGAAGCAGCCTTACTGACTTGTAAAAATGGCGCGCCAGGTGATGATAATATCCATTACAAAATACTGAAACAACTCCCTCTCTCTGCAAAGCAAGAGCTCCTCGCCTTATACGATAAATCGTGGGCCAAAGGCACCCTCCCTGATGAATGACATGAGGCAACAATTATACCGATCCTCAAACCTAATAAACCCAAAGAATCTCCAGCCTCATACCGGCCGATCTCGTTAACATCAATATTCACAAAATTAATGCAAAAAATGATTAAACCCCGACTATGCGCTTATCTTGAAAAACACAACCTAATTTCGAACAATCAATCAGGGTGTAGAGCTCACCACTCGTGCGAAGATAATATAGTGCGCCTCGAAGCCGACATCAGAAGAGCTGAAACTCTAGGTCAATCGGTAGCAGCCGTTTTCTTAGATCTCACTGCCGCGTTGGATAAACTATGGAATGAACATGCGATTCATATGCTACATACACTAGGTATAGAGGGCACCATGCTCAAATGGCTCGCAGCCTTCCTCACAACGCGGAAAATAAAAGTAAGATTACATGACGCGACTTCGGAAACGGTCGAGACAACAAACGGCTGCCCCCAGGGAAGTGTTCTCTCACCCATATTATTCTCCGTTACAATGAATACGCTAGAACGCACAATTCATAAGCATAATGCCCAAAATAAAACAGGTCTAATTGATCTTTCCCTCTTTGTAGATGACAGTGCCATCTGGACCACCTCAACATCGCCTAAACTAGCAATTGATAAAATTCAAAAAGCCCTAACTGCTATAGAAACTTAGAGTGCATCATACGGCTTTCAAATTAGTCCCTCTAAAACCCAAGCAATTGTTTTTTCTTACCGCGCATCCAAAACAACATCTAAAAAAATCGCAGAATTTCCGCTATTAACACTATGTGGCGCTTCGCTTCCGTACCTCGACAAAATTACTTTCCTGGGAATGACATTTGGTAAATACCTAACATGGGAAGAACACATCCTCAAATTAACAGTGCGCTGCCAGAAAGACCTTAATTTTCTCAAATGCATCCAAAAAAATAACTGGGGCACAGACAAGAAAGCACTAATGCGTATTTACAAAGCCACTATCTGGGCAAAGATAAATTACAGAAGCATAGCATATAACTCTGCCAGCGATAAACTACTTAAAACGCTACAAGTTCTCCAACATACGGCACTCAAAATAATCACGGGCACGCGTAAAACCACAAGCACCGTTCTAATCCATCTCGAGTGCGGAATGCTTGATCTGGACCAACAAAGGCAAATAAATCAAATGAAGTATTACGCGCGCACTAATCCTATGGAAAATAACTTACCGATCAACTCAAAGGTCACCGTAGACCCGGCCTACCGTAAACCAAAAAGTCGTATTGAATTCCCGTACGCGCAAAATGTTCGAGCGCTTAATGTATACTATCAAATTAACAAAATTAAACTCCAACCACCTACCTATTACAGCCTTAGTGAAATAGTAAAACCAGACATCGAATTTCATCTATCAACACTGATAAAAAAATCCAAAATCGACTCCAATAGCGCAACCATAGCCTTAAATTATATAAATAATACATACGGCGGGTATACACAGATTTTCACAGACGGTAGTAAAAACGAGGAATTAAAATTAGCCGGCGCTGCGTACGTAGTATACAACCCTCAAAATGCCATTATCCACCACAACAGATTAAAACTTAAAAAAAGAACTTTCCATATTTGCCTGCGAGCTAGCAATAATTAATGACGCAGTAATATGGCTAAACACGCTTGACACGCACGAACAAACAAACTACGCGATTTTAACTGACTCGTAGCGCATTGCAAGCACTACACGCAGGTTCCTCGAAAACGCGTCCAGACTTGATATTCGCAGCTCTAAACGGTATCACAAAACTGACTAATAAAAATATATCTTTTAAATTAATATGGATACCTAGTCATGTAGGCATCCCGGACAACGAATATGCCGATAAACTTGCCAAGTTAGGATCCCAAGACGGCCTACTCTCTGAGCTAAAACCCAGCGCACGCGAACTTATTGCCATTATCAACCAAAAAGCGTTCAATGAACAGGACTACAAATGGTCAAAGTACTGCACTGAGCATGATTTACCACTTATCACTAACCCCAGCCATAAGATCCATATCTATAGCCCCATTAAGCAAGAAGATAGGGCATATACGCGTATGCGTCTAGGGGTGACTAGGTTACACGGTGATTGCTACGAAACTGTTCTGTGCCCCAAATGCAGCGTTCCAGACACCTTCGAACACTTATTCTTCATATGCCCTCATCATGCGGCCCAAAGCCTAGAACTAAGTGCAGGTATAATAGCAGCATATAACAATATCACTGTAAAAATTGATCGCCGCCTACTGTTAATGCCTCCGAACCAGTTCGGATCCGTTATAAGACAACATGTTTTCAAATTTTTGCGAGACACGGGATATCTGAATAAAATATAAATACACTAATTACATCGCACATTAAACATACAGTTAAAATACTCCGCTAGCGAGCTTCCACTACGAATGCCTTATTAAAATAAAATATAAATATTACAGTATAAATATACGAGATACATTGCTTCCTTAACAATCTAAATATTAAACCGTTGACCCTTGTGATTGTTGAAAGCAAGATTCCCGTATGGGACGCCGCGGTGATGCGGGAGACGCCGCAGGGAAGGAAATATTATAAATAGTTTATATAGTTTCATCCCAAGAAATTTATACAAACATCACATATCCGTAACAATATCTCTTTGTGATCATACTTATAGTAACTTTAGGTTTAATTCCCTTATATCTTGCAAAACAAACATAAATATGTACGGAAAGAACTATTTTTACGATTTTGGCGTATTACAATTACCTCCCTTGCAAAAGCAAGTTATAAGGAAAATCGCATTAAACGAACATTCGAAATCTTAAAACATTATTACTACCTGTACGTCTACACGTTTAAGTTTATACAATCTTCATTGCGTCTACGCGTCTAAATAGTAATTACAAGTAATAGCGATAGTAAAACTGAGCAAATTTAAAGTTTTAACTCACAAATCTAGATCGATTAAAATTGGTATCTGCACTAAGTACCCCTTCTGACGAAAACCAGTTGAAAACTGACAGTGTAGTTTCACAATAATGATGTATTATATGAACACCTTATATCTGTACCAATATCCATTTTACTTAATACTAATAGTAATCTATTTTTCAACTCACCACCGACTTGAAAACAAACACAAGTATAGTAAAAGAAGACTCATTTTGGAACTTTAACGGCTTATAATTACCTCCCCTGCAATATAAAACATATATGGAAGCGTATATTCCACGAACGCTCGAAATCTCAACCATTTAGCGTCACAAAATCGGTTCTGTTAAAATTAAGTGTAAAACTAGATGCATACCTGCACTTAATCTATAAAAAAAAGCGATACAGTAGGGCATACTAACCAATCTAGCGTCTTCTTGTATAAATTATCTCCCTTAGGCTTATCCGAAATAGCAAAAATATGCGTATAAACAAATCGCGTACCTTACAAAAGTGCGAATAAAGCGCGTTCCGGTGCCGGAATAAAAACACATCTAGGTAACTATATAACATTTACCCTGTCTGCCGGACCCTGTCCGTGGACTATAGACATGAAGGGACCCTCTGGGCGGGCACGGATGACGGGTCACATCAGGTGAGCACCATGGGGCCTCTCGCCCGGGCCCGCTCAGAGGGAACCTACGGCAGTATCACTGCCCGTACGTGGCACGGATATGACAACCGACCTATAGTTACCCCGTCGCAGGGCATAGCCGACGGCTCTTACCGGTGATCTCCGTGGGGCCCCCCGGTCTGTGCCCTGTGACGACGCCACGGACGGGCAAGGGCTGACAAGCTACACATTATAACCCAGTATAACATCAACACTCTCTTAATACAACGACGGAAGGGATTACGGTACCAAATATAACTGACAGGGCTAAGTCTCGGCATGGTTCAAACCCCGTTAACAAACTTGTCGGGACTGGCACCTTCATCAAGGGGAAAATACTTAAGCCTAAGCATGTCGCCCAACCTTTTGGTGCGAGTATTAGGACCCTGGTTGAGGATGCTGGCCTAGACAAGTTACCTGTAGCAGACCTGAGGCCATCCAAGACCCCCCCCCCCTGGACGCTTGGACCCATTGATGTTTACCTATCACTCTCTAATAAAATAATGAAAACTGACTTGCCACAACTCATCAAGTCAGAAGCTCTCTCTTTTATCGATAATATGTATGCTGAGCATCAAAAAATCTACACTGACGGCTCCAAATGCTCTGGTTTGGTAGCCAACTCTTTTGTAATTCCTTCAAAAAATATTAGCAAAATGCACAGGCTCAGCAACAATCTCTCTATTTTTACAGCAGAACTTTTGACAATTAAATACTCTCTGTGCTGGATATTGGTCA
This sequence comes from Dreissena polymorpha, assembly GCF_020536995.1. NCBI lineage: Eukaryota > Metazoa > Mollusca > Bivalvia > Myida > Dreissenidae > Dreissena > Dreissena polymorpha. Next base: position 60,826,298 of record NC_068368.1, on the reverse strand, counting down.
ATAAACCTACTAAAACTGCTATTTTATCAGACTCAATGTCATCTCTTGAGTCTATAAAAAAAACAGAAATAGCAGATCTAGGCCTGATATTTTAGCTAGCATTTTGGAACTTCATCAACAGTGCCTAGATAAATATTTAAAGTTCACACAAGTATGGTGTCCAGCACATGTCAACATCAGTGGGAATGAGCAGGCCGACAGGGGGGCCAAGGGGGGCCGTAGATGCTGGGGAACCCCTGGCACCTACTGAGATCTACTCCCTGGCAAAGAAATTTGTATTGGGTGAGTGGAGTCTCCGGACCGACAATTTGTCTTCCTGGCGACATACTTTTACCAGACCCGCGAAAACCCTCAGACCGCCCGACAGATACTCAGCAAGCATTGTGCTTGACAGAGCCATCACGCGCCTGAGGATGGGAACCACCCTATTACCCGGTGGCGCGGGAAAGTATTTCCTCGGTATAGACCCCGCATGTCCTTGGTGCCAGGAACCCCTCACTGCGCCCCACATGCTGCTGCACTGTCCTAACCATAAGGCGCAGAGGGACCACCTGGAAGCTGAATTGCACTTCCATGGACTAGTTTTTAACCTTTCCAACGTGCTAGACCCTAATATGGCAGCTATTTGCCCGATCTTCTCGGCCCTCGCCAAATACCTTCTGGATTGTCAGATAACTGACAAAATCTAGGTCATTGGGAGAGGGAGAACAGCCAACACCCACCCAATTATTCAGTCTTGTGACTGTTTTTCTTTTAAACTGTGTAATCTTTGCACAAAGCTGACGTAATATAGTAATTGTGTTGGAATTGTGTCTCCTTTACACAACCTTTATTTTAGTTTTTAATGGGTTTATTGTTCTACCCCGCCCTTTCTAAATCAGGCCAATGGTATTGACCTGGTCTTCTTTATTTTAATACATTTTTTTATGAGAGTATGACGTTAGTCCACCATTTACATTTTTCCGTATCTTAATATTATCATATTTTATGGCATTTCTTATTACAAGAAAGGACGAGGCTGCCCAGTAACCTGGGATTGTTGGCTGCATTGCACCCCCTCTCTTCCCCTTCGACTACCCACCCTTTCCCTTTCAAACTCGAAGAGCCATGTCGGACTGGAGTGCACGGTGCAGGGCCTTATACCGTGAAAAACCCTTATTTAGCCCTATTCAGGGTAATACCAATCCCTTGGTACTATTGTCGATTTTGTTGATATTGCTAATTTTCGATCAAAGCAAATTGTGTACCTTGTAGTACATTAAATCTTGTTATAACTACTATTTTGTGTAGCAAATTTCCTTATTTTTGTGTAAAACTGCTAACTTATATAGCAAATTGCCTTAATTTTTTCTCAAATATTGCTATTTCGACACCATAGCAAACTTTTTACTCTGTATTACACTAATTCATGTTAAATTGCTATTTTATTTAGCAAATTTCCTTTATCTTATGTTAAAGTGCTATTTTATATAGCACATTGTCTAGGTTTTTCTGTTTAATTGCCATTTTACATACCATACAAGGTTTTTTAGTACTATTTCCTCCATTGTTATCACCAATATATAAATAACATTGGTTTGATGAGAGCTTTTTGGGTTTGTTTTACTGCATCTAGGTAATATTTGGTCTTTTTACCATTTTACATCATACCTTTTACCAATTTTCTTTCAATTGTATACGAACTATTTTTCATTTACCGTGCACTCCCTCTGGTCCTGGGGAAACAACCGTTGTTGACTCCATCCCCACAATTACCTCCCTTAGTACAACTGAGTGACATCACCCCTGCTGGCTTTTTTCCCCCACTCACACCGGCCTACACTTCCAAAAATCTCGTCTTCTTTCAACCCTCCAGGGTGGCAACTTGTAATTTAAATACATATACGCATATAGTACTGTACATGTTGTAAATAATGTACTTTTTGTACAAATTTAGTTGTTTTGTCACATTTTTAACTGTAAAGCACATTGTTTTACCCTTTATTTTTATGTGGCCCTATAAAGGTGACCGTTTGGAGACACGTAAGTCATTACCCTTAAAATATAAGTTTTTTTATACTTATCTCACTTTTAAATATTGTTTTAACGCCACTCTGGGGGGACTTCTCTTCTCCATAGCCCAATCCTCTTTAAGTTCCATACAGACAGGGTCTTACGTTGGAGCATTACGGCTATATTCCCTGTCTGCAAGTGCTTAACATTGAGCCACATACATAAATTAATACATATTAAAACTTTTAACAACTCAATACTGAATTGCAACATTAATATAGATTTGAGAGTTATACTCCCTATGTGTTATTATATATTATCTTTTTCTTTCCTTTTTTCCATATAAATGCATGTCTACATGCAAATTCACTTTACATTTGAGAGCTATTAAAGCAGGCTCTAGCATGCCCATTTATTAATGTTCGTAGATAAGCATGTTTTCCCATCGATTAGATCTTGTTGTATGACATTTTGTTTAAACCTTAAATATACACCTAATTCTGGTACTTCACTATGTATGTAAATATATAGTGGCAATGTTAAAACACTTTGTGATCTGGAAAATCCTTAAATATTATTATTTTGTTTTTGTTTTTCAAACATATTACACATCTGTGTATTCCTTTACTTTTCTATAGGCATTATACTAAAAATAATCCTATTTGAATTTTAACATTTAAAACACAGATCACAAAGTTTAAAGACTCCAACAAACCCATTGCAGTATATACTGAACAGTGGATCTAGTAATGATGATGCCACATACAACAGTATGTGTGTTTTCACCATCTTTACTTATAAAAAATTGGAGGGTCCATACAATCACCGAAAAGCACCGAAAAGCACCAAATAGCACCGAAAAGCACTCAATTTCTCTCTATATATATACAATATATCGTTTCTAGTGTGTGTTAACGAGTTTAATTAGTAATAAATGGTTATATGATTGTATATTTATACTACATTGTGCCCAAAATGGTAAATATCGGCAATATACCGACCGAAAAGCACTTCATGTGAAGACCGAAAAGCACTCAATTTCTCGCTATATAAATAAGAAAAATTGCGTTTTTATTGTGTGTAAACGGATTAAATTAGTTATAAATGGTTATATTTCATGCATATTTATACTACCTTGTGTTTATTATGAGGTATTAATGTCCAAAATTGGATAAATATCGGCAATATACCGACCGAATGAACTTCATGTGAAGACCGAAAAGCACTCAATTTCTTGCTATATATATGAATATTTGCGTTTCTATTGTGTGTAAACGGTTTAAATTAGTTATAAATGGTTATATTTCATGCATATTTATACTACCTTGTGTTTATTATGAGGTATTAATGCCCAAAATTGGATAATTGGATAATCTTGGTCAGACAGAAACTTGAATTATTTGTGTAAATGTTGTGCATTCAGAGGAAAGGATTATGATGCAGAAGGGTCGCTGACAAGGTAAGTGCATTAGAACGATAAGTTGTTAATTCCTATTACTGTTTTCAAAAAACAAAAAATAAAATAAGACAATGCGTTAGATCAAAGATTTATTAGATGTTATAATAAAAATAATAATAATACATATATCACCAATATTACATAAACAAAATTGTACTGGAATTTAGCGTTTGACACTACATATGAGTCTTTGAAGTCGGCACTGATACTTGCGCATGCCGTTGTTTCCCGGGATACGGCTCTCCAAATGTACCAGATCTTTGGAATAGTCGGCAGATAATTTAATATCAGGAAATTTAAGTAAATTGTTCTTAAATGTGTTGGCTAGTCACTTGTTGATTTTGATTCTCTGTCTGTCGAAGACTATTTTCTGTAAGCCCGGACATTTAGAGAAATTTCCACGTGTCAGTATTTCTGTGATGTACACGTGCTCACATCCATTTCGTGATATTTCATTAACGATTTCGGTGATTCTTCTCACAATCTCTTTGGGTTGTGATGTAGGGGTATGTCATTACCGCCGACAGCTACGATGACGATGTCCCCTTTTTTCTTTAACATCTTGCCGTACAGATCTGTGTTCATTCTGTCCGTTCTCAAACCGCCTTGGCCGTTCCATTTTACATTATGAGGCACGTGTAGTCCTTTTCTCTCGTCGCAAAAGAAACGTAGACGTTTGATGTAACTATCGCCGAACAATACTACTTTAGCCATTGTAGAAAAATATTCTGCCAGTTAGATTGTGCTGTTCTTATTTATATAAGTTGATACTGTTGAGTTTAAGAAAGTGAATAACAACACCAACCAAAAATGATTTGAAATTATAATTTTTTCAGAATAATTCCAGAATAGTTGTAAAAAAATATTCATCTAGCGGCCAAGTGCATTAATCCCGACCGCTGTTGGGTATTTAACTGTTTAGTAACACCTTAATACCATCATTTTTAAACTGATAACGGGAATAAAGAAATATCTTTTTTGTTAAGTATACGTGCTTGAATTAATGTTACATCTTTCATTGGAGATACATTGCGGCAGAGTTCTAGTTCGTAGCCTAATCAAGCTCCGTGTAATCGGTATCCTACAATAAATAAGTGCAACTCCAGGAAGTGTTTATGTTGCAAGTTTTTTTTTCTGACATAATTTTTCAATCATTAAAATTTAAAAAAAATAATAATGAAACAATGAACATATTGTCGCGATGAAACATGATTTATAAATTAACCTGACGGAATAGTATCAGTTTTTAATTGTGTGTAATTTAATTCGCAACTCTCGCTTAACTCAACTATAAATGGCACGCGCACTTAACGAAATTTTAAAACATCACGTGTTTTTGTTAAGTGTACATGCTTGATATATTCATAAAATAGCATTTTTTTTTTAAACAATCGGACTTAAACCTTTAATTCGATGCAAATGAAAAGAAGAACTGATGTATTTATTTAACGTGAATAACATTATGAACTAAAAATGTTTTGAATTAATGTTAATGCAAAAATAAATCTATAACATTATACCGCTGTTGGGTATTTTACTGTTAGTAACGCTCGATTGGTCATTGTCGGCTCGGGTAAAACTTACATGTACCCCGCGTACTCTTAAGTAACTCATACTCAAAAATCATGTTGATGCAGTTTTTCTTAACATAAGTTTGTTTAAGATTATCGTGAGCGCGTTGTACGACATCGGATTTTGATCGGGAATACAACTGGGGTACAGTCTAATATCGACCGGGTACATGTAGGTAGTACCCGAGCCGACAATGACCAATCGAGCGTGAGTAACCTATTAATACAAACATTTTTAAAATGTGAACGGAAATAAGGAAATATCGTTTTTTGTGAAGTTTACGCGCTTGATTTCATGTTAGCTGTTGAAATTAAGTCAACTCTTCGGGACACCCCTTTTTTACAGACTTCGGGCCGCATTACAGTCAAAAAAGAAAAATGCATTGATAAATGCTGCTAAGTCCGAAAGGAAACTATTAGATGCGTATAATGTGGAATATAAGCAGACGGATGTTACGTTCCCGACTTCAGACGCGGACAAGATGGCGATCAATATTCTGCACAAATTTCATCCTGCAATGATAGGGCATTACACACCTATAAAAACAATCGGTGACGGCACCTGTCTGCTTAGATCTATTTCAAAATGTTTGAATGGTAGTGAAGAGCAACATATTTTGTTGAGATTGTTATCTGCTCTTGAACTTATTGAAAACGAAAGTTACTACAAATCTGATCAGTTCCTCGCCAATGACAGAATACTTAAGGAGGAATATTCAAATTTGTTGCATGATGTTATAGGTATGGATATTTGGTCATGCATCGAGCTAATCTTTGTGGTAAGCGCAGTGATAAAAAAAAATGCATTAAGTCGTACTTTCCGCCTCAGCCGTTCTCGGACTATACGTCTGAAGTCTTAACACGGCGTGTTGTGGGTAGGGGATGTAAAGACATGTCACATGATATAACAATAATGTGGTCTCAAATGTCTCGCTCGGAGATAATCATCCTAGAACCGAACCATATTGTGCCATTGATTCCTGCAAACAAAATTTAAGTAAATGATGTTTCGCCACTCAGTGATGATATTAAAGTTACAAAGGTAGAAACATGTTCAATTCCTGCTAATGCAACTTTTGTGGAAATTGATGGTGACGACTCCGATTATGACCACTCCGAAACTGTTGAAAGGTCTTTTGAAAACTCATTATCTGTGATGCAAATCAGAATGATGAACTGACAAATGACCAAGCGACGGCTTCTGAGGCAGACAAAACTGTAACATTGTTTAGTGGGAAATGAAACTCTTCTTTCATGAAAACGGAGAAAGCCGTTCACCTTTTGAAAAACACCTCGGGTGAGGGTTGGGCCAAATTTCAGGGGGCGCTAAAGAAAATGGTTACTGTTTGATATAAATATGCATGAAATATAACCATTTATAACTAATTTAAACCGTTTACACACAATATTCATATATATAGCGAGAAATTGAGTGCTTTTCGGTCTTCAAATGAAGTGCTTTTCGGTCGGTATAATGCCGATATTTATCCAATTTTGGGCATTAATACCTCATAATAAACACAAGGTAGTATAAATATGCATGACCTATAACGATTTATAACTAATTTAATCCGTTTACACACAATAGAAACGCAAATATTCATATATATAGCGAGAAATTGAGTGCTTTTCGGTCTTCACATGAAGTGCTTTTCGGTCGGTAATTGCCGATATTTACCATTTTTGGCACAATGTAGTATAAACATACAATCATATAACCATTTATTACTAATTAAACTCGTTAAAACACACTAGAAACGATATATAGCGAGAGAAATTGAGTGCTTTTCGGTGCTACTCGGTGCTTTTCGGTGATTGTATGGAAACCGAAAATTGGGCTATTCTTTCTCTCTCTCCTTCTTAAAAAAACAACAAACACACAATAACATACAATAACTACATCATAGTAATAATAATAATTAATAAGAAGTACAGTAACATAACATAAACATAGTTATTTATAACTATAAAACAAGTCCAAGTTCTTTTGGATTTATTCTTTTTATTCTTTTTCTTTCATTTTTATATTTCCTACATAGAAAATATTACTGTTTACTTTTTGTAAAGTGCAATATCAAGGTCGTCCGCCGAGGGAAAATTCTATTTTTAAACGGATTGACCTACTTGTAATTCTTAATAAGAAATTTCGGCCAATCAGCGCCATCGTTTTAAAAGTCTATCAACGAATAAAAACGCCGCTTTTTAAACGTGTTAGGCTCAGCCAGTGTAAAGCTAATTTTTAAACTACTAGATTTTTATTAAAGCTCCGCACCAACACTGCAAAGTTTTATATTTGTATCAATGGTACAGCCCAGTAAATTCGGTCTGTCCATTTTATTGCCGTTTTCGACCTTTTTATGCCGAGTTTTATGTTAAGCAGTGTGCTCGGGCAATGGTTTATTAACCGAAGTCCCGAGGGTAAACAACTCCATTTGTCGTGTCAAACTCGTAGCGTGCGAAATCCTTTCCTAAGCGAATTGTTTAATTAATACAGTGAACACCTTAAATAATCAAATTATCTTCAACTTTACTTTCAAGTTAAGACTTATAAGACCAACCCACAAGGGGAAAAATGCAACGCGTAACAAAAACATTATGAAAACTTATGCAAACGTAATCGCTACGCTAATGGTGACACCGAAGATCCAAAGATCTTCTTTCCGCGTCGGAGACATTTCAATGGATTCGGAAACGGATACACCGTACACCGTCACATTAACCCCAAAGGACCCCCTGACGCCAAATCAACACGTCTCGCATAACTCGGATCCAAGCCCGGATACCATCCTTTACTCAAACCCAAACTCTCCTCAATTCACGGCCATTTTGATAAAAAATGACGCGTCGCATCTAACAATCTCTCTCCCCTCAAGGGACAATCAAACCCGCGATGATAAGACGTTGACAATACCAAATGACCCTCCCAGGCCCCAGTCCGCTAGGCAATCTACCAACAATGGCCCTGGCCAGGCAATATGGCTCACCCTCTGTCTTGACACTGTCGCGGCGATTTTCCCGCGCAACAAGGCCAAGGCAATTGGTGAAGTCTTTGTAAAGTTCGTTGGGTCTGAACAAGCCAAACCGCTCAAAGAAGTAAAGTCCGGACTACTATTTAAAATATGAAAAGACGCGATCCATAAAGCGCATCAATTCTCCATTGGCAGTTACGACTTCAAACTGCCTGAGCAATCCAAATTAGGCAAAGGTATAATTCATGTCCCCAAAAATGCGAACATCGAGCAGCTAAAAAATGACCTAAAATCTAAGCCTTATGTAGAGGCCGTCCATAGTGAAGTACGAAACGATTGTATAACGGTTACTTTTAAATCAGGAAACGCACCAACCAATATCCTAGGCCATAACGTTAAGCCCGCACTATTCGCTAGCCTACGGTGCTATAAATGCCAGATGTTCGGCCAAAAACAAAAACAAACAACGCAAAATGCCCGCACTGCGCGGGTAACCACTCGCACGCGTCGTGCACATCAAGGGGCGATAAGAAGTGCGCAAACTGTGGTGGGGTCCACGGCGCGGCGTATAAGGGGTGCCCAGTGTACCTCAAATAGCAAACTACAATTAACAGCAAAAACCTGCTACTTACAAACAATTACCTAAATAACATGAAAACAACAAATCAGCGCCCTAACTTAGACCAAATTGCTAAACAGCTGGTAGGTAAATCCGAAGCCGAAATACTGGCTATACTCAAACATAAATTCCCCGAAAGAGAGGCTGAGCATCTCACCGTCAAAACCACACCGCCCGTGCAACCATCACCAACGCCCGTTCAATCCACAAAACCCAAACAGGTAATGAACCCTCTCCCCACACAACAACAATCCAAGCAAGCACAAACCCATAACCAATCCATTAACACAAACAACCCTGTAACTCCCAAACAACAACAACAAACTCCACGACGTACGCAACTCCAACGTCATTACTGGCAAACAAAAAACCATGAGAGCTCGCCTCTACACCTACATAGGAACAAACTTAGTCTGAACCGGTTCCGCCCGAATCTCCTCATCATGCGACATAGCCATCACAGAAGGCAAGCGCTCGCGCTGCCGTTCCCGGTATATTTTCGTCACGCGTACGCTATATATTAATATAATAACCTTTTAAGCTTGTACAATCTACCACTACACGCCCCTCAATGGCTACGACAGCACCTAATAGTACTTCAAATCTTACCGTAATGTCGTGTAACGCCCGAGGGGTAGGCTGCCATGATACCAATAACAAATTGTATGAGCTCCAAAATTATGTAAACAATAATGAGATACATGTTATATGCATCCAAGAAACCAACTTTAAAAGCAAAAATAAACAAGTTCAATTAAAAGGATATGAAGAACCCGTGAGATCAATAGAGGGAAAAAAAGGCAACGGCCACGGGAGTAGCTATATATGTAAAATTGGGCATCCCATTTACCGAAATCAAGATTGCCCGATTGAGTCGTGTGCCATCACACTCTACCTCACAAAAAACCTGTCCTTTCGTATCCAATCTGAAGAAAACACTCTAAAAAACTATTCAAAAATTTTCCAATCTTTAGACCATAGACAAAACAATATTATCTTTTGCGATTTTAACCTTAAGCACCTTTGCTGGAACCCCGAGGGCGATCCACGATGTGACGATCATGCGGAAAATCTATCAAAATTATTAAATAACACAAGCCTCAATTTCCTAAACGACGGACAGGTCACGAGACTGTCCGACCGCGACGACCATTCTGACAGCGCGATCGATCTCGCCCTTACGTCAGCTAAATTACAAGCAATAAGCGACTTGAATGTACTCGACAATTCGTTTGGTAGCGACCATCTCCCTATCGTGGTGAATTTAAAACTGAGAATAGAACACACCCTTCCGTCAATACAACATAAGTGGAAAATCCATAAGGCTTCACCTGATCAATGGAATAACTTTAAAGCTCAATGCAATAACGAATTTCTGCCTAACGAAGATACTTCCATTCCTATCTAAACAAACACACGACAGCGCTAGACAATTCTATTCCCATAGCCAACAAAAAAAACTAAACAAATTAAACGCTCAGTACCCTGGTGGAACCAGGACTGTGAAGCCGCAATTAAATACCGCGAAAAATGCAGGATAAAATGCATCAGAAACAGAACGGGCCCTAAATATGAAAAACTTAAAGAAGCCCGCGCTACGGTAAAACAAGTAATTAAAAAAGCAAAACTAGATAGCTGGAACGAATTCTGTAATAATCTTTCGTATAAAACCACTAGCAAAGAACTTTGGGCTCAAGTACACCGTATGCAAGGCAAACCGCCTCCTATAACTCCGATATTCCGTATCAATAATGAAGTACTCGTAACAAACGCAGATAAAGCTACGGCCTTAGTACACCACTACCAAACGGTAAGCAGCGACGAAGGCTACTCTCAAGCCTTCATTGCGCGAAAACTTAAAACTAAAACTGACTCTCCTGAATGGCTCGAATCTCATACACAGACCAAAACTCACAAATGCAATTCTCCTTTTAGCTTATTTTAACTAGAAGCAGCCTTACTTACTTGTAAAAATGGCACGCCAGGTGATGATAATATCCATTACAAAATTCTGAAACAACTCCCTCTCTCTGCAAAACAAGAGCTCCTCGCCTTATACAATAAATCGTGGGCTGAAGGCACCCTCCCTGATGAATGGCATGAGGCAACAGTTATACCGATCCTCAAACCCAAGAAACCCAAAGAATCTCCAGCCTCCTACCGGCCGATTTCGTTAACATCAACATTCACAAAATTAATGCAAAATATGATTAAACCTCGACAATGCGCTTATCTTGAAAAACATAACCTAATTTCGAAAAGTCAATCAGGGTGTAGAGCTCACCACTCGTGCGAAGATCATATAGTGCGCCTCGAAGCCGACATCAGAAAAGCTCAAACTCTAGGCCAATCGGTAGCAGCCGTTTTCTTAGATCTCACTGCGGCGTTCGATAAACTATGGAATGAACATGCGATTCATATGCTGCATACACTAGGTATAGAGGGCACCATGCCCAAATGGCTCGCAGCCTTCCTCACAACGCGCAAAATAAAATTAATATTACATGACGCGACTTCCGAAACGGTCGAGACAACAAACGACTGCCCCCAGGGAAGTGTCCTCTCACCCATATTATTTTCCGTTACAATGAATACGCTAGAACGCACAATTCATAAGCATAATGCACAAAATAAAGCAGATCTAATTGATCTTTCCCTCTTTGTAGATGACAGTGCCATCTGGACCACCTAAAAATCGCCTAAACTAGCAATTGATAAAATTCAAAAAGCCATAACTGCTATAGAAACTTGGAGTGCATCATACGGCTTTCAAATTAATCCCTCTAAAACCCAAGCAATTGTTTTCTCAAACCGCACATCCAAAGCAACATCTAAAAAAAATCGAAGAACTTCCGCTATTTACACTATTTAGCGCTCCGCTTCCGTACCTCGACAAAATTACTTTCCTGGGAATGACATTTGATAAATACTTAACATGGGAAGAACACATCCTCAAATTATCAGTGCGCTGCGGGAAAGACCTTAATTTTCTCAAATGCATCCAAAAAAATAACTGGGGCACAGACACAAAAGCACTAATGCGTATTTACAAAGCCACTATCGCGGCAAAGATAAATTACGGAAGCATAGCATATAACTCTGCCAGCGATAGACTACTTAAAAGTTCTCCAAAATACGGCACTCAAAATAATCACGGGCACGCGTAAAACACAAGCACCGTTCTAATCCATCTCGAGTGTGGAGTGCGTGATCTGGGCCAACAAAGGCAAATAAATCAAATGAAGTATTACGCGCGCACTAATCCTATGGAAAATAACCTACCGATCAACTCAAAGGTCACCGTAGACCCGGCCTACCGTAAACCAAAAAATCATATTGGAATCCCGTACGCGAGAATTGTCCAAGCGCTTAATGCACTGTGAATGAACAAAAACTGTCACATGACCACAAAAGTCAACGGCAGTAGTCATTTTATGACAACAAACAGCCGCGCACGGTAGGTTTTTTCCAATATCTTATAAAAAAAAACCTACCTTGCGCGGCTGTTTGTTGTCATAAAATGACTACTGACCTTGACTTTTGTGGTCACGTGACAGTTTTTGTTCATTCACAGTGTAATGTATACTATCAAATTAACAAAATTAAAATTCAACCACCTACCTACTACAGCCTTAGTGAAATCGTAAAACCAGACATCGACTTTCATCTATCAACACTGATTAAAAAATCCGAAATCGACTCCAATAGCGCAACCATAGCCTTAAATTATATAAGTTATACATACGGCGGGTATACACAGATTTTCACGGACGGTAGTAAAAACGAAGAATTAGAACTAGCCGGCGCTGCGTACGTAGTATACAACCCTCAAAATGCCATTATCCACCACAACAGATTAAAACTTAAAAAAGAACTTTCCATATTTGCCAGCGAACTAGCAATAATTAACGACGCAGTAATGTGGCTTAACACGCTTGACACTCACGAACAAACAAACTAGGGGATTTTAACTAACTCTCTTAGCGCATTGCAAGCACTACACGCAGGCTCCTCGAAAACGCGTCCAGACTTGATATACGCAGCTCTAAAAGGTATCAAAATACTGACTAATAAAACATATCTCTTAAATTAATATGGATACCTAGTCATGTAGGCATCCCGGGCAACGAATACGCCGATAAACTTGCCAAGTTAGGATCCCAAGACGGCCTACTCTCTGAGCTAAAACCCAGCGCACGCGAACTTATTGCCATTATCAACCAAAAAGCGAACAATGAACAGGACAGCCAATGGTCAAAATACTGCAATGAGCATGATTTTCCACTTATCACTAACCCCAGCCATAAGATCCACATCTATAGCCCCATTAAACAAGAAGATAGGGCATATACGCGTATGCGTCTAGGGGTGGCTAGGTTACACGGTGATTGCTACAAAACTGTTCTGTGCCCCAAATGCAGCGTTCCAGACACCTTCGAACATTTATTCTTCATATGCCCTCATCATGCGGCCCAAAGACTAGAACTAAGTGCAGGTATAATAGCAGCATATAATAAAGCACTGTAAAAATTGATCACCGTCTACTGTTAATGCCTCCGAACAAGATCGGCTCCGTTGTAAGGCAACATGTTTTCAATTTTTTGCGAGACACGGGATATCTGATTAAAATATAAATACACTAATTACATCGCACATGAAACGTACAGTTAAAATACTCCAATAGCGAGCTTCCACTGCGTATGTCTTATTAATATAAAATATAAATACTACAGTATAAATACACAAGATACATCGTGTCCTTAACATTCTTACTAATAAACCGTAGACTGTTGACAACAATAATCCTGTATGGGACGCCGCGGTGAGGCGGGAGACGCCGCGGGTAAGAAAATAATATAGTGGTATATATCGCTTCACCCCAAGATTGTATACAAACATCATATATCCGTAACAATATCTCTTTGTCCTCATACTAATAGTAATTTAAGGTTTTAATCTCTTATATCTTGCAAAACAAACATAAATATGTGTGAAAAAGACTATTTCTGAGATTTTGGCGTGTTACAATTACCACCCCTGCAAAAGCAAGTTATAAGGAAGATCGCATTACCCCTATCTCATATAATTGTATTCAATCGTACCCTGGGGATAAGAGTGTCCCAGGTAACCGCCAAAAAGTCCTTAATATGTAATAACTAATATAGGTGACCTAGTATTTTTTCTTAAATACCTCAGTTACAGGAAAAGTAATTATATAATTAAAAATAAAAATAGTCTCTGTACGTCTACACGTTTAAGTTTATACAATCTTTATTACGTCTACACGTCTAAATAGTAATTACAAGTAATAGCGATAGTAAAACTGATCAAATTAAAAGTTTTAACCCACAATTCTAGACCGATTAAAATAGGTATCTTTTCTAAATACCCCTTCTGACGAAAACCAGTTTAAAACTGACAGTATAGTTCCACAGCAAAAATGTGTTATATGAACACCATATATCTGTACCAATATCCATTTGACTAAATACTAATAGTAATTTATTTTTCAACTCACCACCGACTTGAAAACGAACACAAATATAGGAAAAAAAGACTCATTTTGGAACTTTAACGGCTTATAATTACCTCCCCTGCAATATAAAACATATTTGGAAGCTCATATCTCAAAAACGTTCGAAATCTCAACTATTTAGCTTCACAAAATCTGTTCTGTTAAAATTAATTTTAAAACTAGATGCATACCTGCACTTAATCTATAAAATAAAGCGATACAATAGGGCATACTAATCAATCTAGCGTCTTCTTGTATAAATAATCTCCCTTAGGCTTATCCGAAATAGCAAAAATATGCGTATAAACAAATCGCGTACCTTACATAAGTGCGAATACAGCGCGTTCCGGTGCCAGAATAAAAACACATCTAGGTAACTATATAACATTTACCCTGTCTTCCGGACCCTGTCCGTGGACTATAGCCATGAAGGGATCCCCTGGGCGGGCACGGATGACGAGTCACTTCGGTATTGTCCATGGGGCCACTCGCCCGGGCCCACTCAGAGGGAGCCTACGGTATTATCACGGTCCGAGCGTGGCACGGATATGACAACCGACCTATAGTTACCCCGTCGCAGGGCATAGCCGACGGGTCACATCGGTATTGTCCATGGGGCCCCCTGGTCTGTGCCCTGTGACGACGCCACGGACGGGCAAGGGTTGACAGGCCACACATTATAACCCAGTATAGCAACAACAACACTCTCTTAATACAACGACGGAAGGGATTACGGTACCAAATATAACTGACACCCAACCCATGAAATGTATCGGCCACCTGCCTCGTTAACAACCGCGACTTCACAACATAGACGCAATTTAACCCTAAGGGCACGCTATCTGAATCAACGACGAAAGGTACGCTTTCTCAAAAAATAAAACGAACATCTGTAACCACTATGTAACAATATGAACAAATCTAAATCCCCCTTTTTGAAAACCAAAAAATCGGGCTAACAGTATCCGGGTTTCGCGAGACCCTCCCCCCCCCCCGTGTGCTGGTCCTCTTTATTTTAATTTTTTCCCGCAGCACCAAGCACGCAGCAGCCGACGACGATGTGTATTGGGGAAAACACGTAAACACTACACCTCCGCACAGAGACGGAAGCCGCATTAAGTGCGCACTCAGGTAACTCAATAGAGAAACCTTCAGTGCAACCCCTTCAGATGTAAATATCACAATCATGTATTCTCTGTATGCATTATATTAAACAATGTTGGCTGGAGCGTGTCGGCTGGGGTGGTGAGGCCCGCCCCGCGCACTATGTCTCTGCCGACACGACCCACCCAAGATTACCTAATCAAAGTACTGACAGTACTGGTGTGACGGTGCTTTTGAGAGGATGGATATAAAAGCATCAAGTTAAGTTTATCTACATCACCACAATTGTGTATGTTGGTACGAAAAAAAAAATGTGTACAAAAATTTTGCGAAAAAAATTTGGGTATGAAAACAAATTTGGGTACGAACAAATATTTAGGAACAAAAAATTGGGACCGAAAAAAAAATTGGATACGAACAAAAATTGGGGATGCAAAAAAAATTGGGTACGAAAAAAAAATTGGGTACGAAAAAAATTTGGGTACGAAAAATTTTAGGTACGGAAAAAAATTGGGGGAACGGGAAAGTAGTACCTGTGGGGAACTTGACCCACACTCGCACATTTTCGGCCCTTTCCGTCAAACATCAGATAAGTTCCTCGAAGGCAATAGTATGAATACACATTTCGGAAGCGGTAATGCGGTCCTACCTACGCGCGTCAAAATGTAAGCGAAATATGTACACAAGTCTGTCAGGAATGATTGAATTAACGAAGAAAATAGTGTATTAAAGTAAGTTTTTTGAAGAAATGTGCAGAAAATATATTAAACAAGAGCTGTGTTTGTGAAACACAATGCCCCCTGCTGCGCAGCTTTGATCCCATATATTTTACCTTTGACCTTGAAGGATGACCTTGACCTTTCACCACTCAAAATGTGCAGCTCCATGACATACACATGCATGCCGAATATGGAGTTGCTATCTTCAATATTGCAAAATTTGACCTTGACCTTGAAGGATGACCTTGACTTTTCACCAATCAATATGTGCAGCTCTATGAGATACGCATGCACGCCAATATTGAAAAAGTTATGGCCAATGTTAAAGTTTTCGGACAGACAGACAGACGCTTTATATTTGACATTTGACCTTGAAGGATGACCTTCACCTTCACATTTTACAACTGAAAATGTGCAGCTCCATTAGATGCACATGTATGCCAAATATCAAGTTGCTATGTTCAATATTAAAAAAGTTATGGCCATTAAAGTTTTCGGACAGACTGACACACTGACTGACTGACTGACAGTTCAACTGATATAGGCCACCCTACCGAGAGCATAAAAAGCAATGGCGATATTTTTCTCAGCCAGATAATTGTAAATAGTTTGATATCACAAAAAGAAAGTGAAAGTAGAACTGTCAAAAATGACAACCTGTCAACGTGTTGTTTTTGCTGGCACGAGAGGGCGATTACACTCAATGTGTTCACATTTTGACCATAGGCTTTGTCAATGACCTTTATAGTATGGGTAGCTTTGATATTATTTATTGCTATCATGTAACTGCATGATTGTATATGTTTACAATACACAACGCATAAATAATGATATAAATATACTGATTGAGCTTATAATAATCTGAGAACTATAGCCAGGTCAATTAAGGACTTAAAATACAATTTCGTGTCCTGATTTCATGAAGAAATGACCATGCATGTCCTAGATTTCAAATTCAAGGCCCTGGTGTGACACATTGGTAGCATTACCGTTAAACTGTTACCAGGCTTATGAAATTAGTTTTTATTGAACTATCTAAGGAAATCTAAATCAGGCACTGATTTTTCTTATTTTAATACAGTCATAGATCAGTTGTGGCCTCTGGGTAATGACCAATTTTTGCTTACTTGTCACACCCTTAAAACTTTCCACACGTCTATAATGGCAAATCTGGATTTAGGCGATCTTCAATGGTACATTTAAACTTTAGCTCTGTTACAAGAGTTCTGGTAAAGTCCAGTCACATATTTAAATATAGGCCATGTCAAAATCAAAGTGTCAAAGACAAATGAAAGATGCGTTCATTAATTATTGTCCAGTTGTTTACTACTGCTGTAAGTTTTTATATAATATGACTGATGAACATCATGTGAGAGAAAATTCACATTATCATTGTTTATCAGGTTTAGCAACCTTTTAGATATCTAAGTATGCTAGTTTTCAATGTCGCTTCTGGGGATCAAACCCGTAGGGCTTTTAGGAAGATTCTGAAATGTTCGATCCCTCAAGAGCAACCAAACCAAAAATTAAATCAAATATTGCCGACTCGTTTTTTTGAGTCGGTTCATGAGGGATAATCGAGCTTGATTGGTCATTGTCGGCTCTGGTACTACTTACATGTACCCGGGTACTCTTAAGTATACTTACATGTACCCTGGGTACTCTAAGTATACTTACATGTACCCCAGGTACGGTAAATAAACGTAATTGTACTCGGTCCATATTAGACTGTACCCGAGTTGTATTCGCGCCCAAAATCCGTTGTCGTAAAACGAGCAACCGATTATCTTAAACACACTTCTCTTCAAAAAACACTGCATCAACATGCTTTTTGAGTATGTGTTCCGATAATATAGAGGCCATTCTACAGATAATTGACATAAATGTGTATATATAATAATTACAAAAAAATAGTCGACAACGACTGTTTTAGGGTTAAATTTCCCGTAATTTTTAGTATATTTACCGTACCCGGGATACATGTAAGTATACTTAAGAGTACCCGGGGTACATGTACGTAGTACCTAAGCCGACAATGAACAATCGAGCGATACTGGAAGGTGCAACATCTCTCACGCCCCCTAGCATCGCCTTTAGCAGTATTCAATTCTCAACAGGAAAACGCTGGAGTCATTGATCCCGAGGGACAAGAAAAACAATTGATTAATGTTCGAAATAAATAATTTGATTAATGACAATTCTGTTATTTGAGCCAGGTCACAGGAAAAGCGCAGTTAAATCAGTATCCAATTAAATTATTTGTTATTGTCAGAAAAACGCTTTTAAGCAAACAGCTTTCAAGCGACTGCTGGCTGATCTAGATCCAAACTGGCCACAATCGCCTTAGTGTCTCTTTTACTATGACACAGTTCATTTAACTTTAAAATGATAAAAAATACTAACACTAAGAAATAGTGCTAACCAGTAAAGAGTTTGAAATCAATGTTGAATCTCAGGACAGCTTGGTGATCTGCAAATCCCCGATGAAATGTTGATATCGGGTATCATAGTCATTCAATAAGTCGCAAAATGCTCGAATATAATTTATAAAGCACAATGTGACTTATATTGATAACTAAAAATACCAGTAATCAGTATGCCAGTTTTGCCGTGTCAAGCTGTTACGATCCATAAAGTCCTTCATTCACATCGAGTATATATCCTTCAAATTCCAACTATTGTTGTCATAAGCGGAGATTTAGTGAATAAATAATTCATATATCCTAAATGACAGCTTCTAAATAGCGAAACAAGCCAATGTATGCAGTAAGAAAGTTTTAAATCGAGACTCTCATTAAAGCGGCCATTGTTGAATGTTGAAACACGAACGACAACTCTGCTAGGAGAATGTTATCAATGCTCCTACGCAGTGGCGTATGCAAAAGGGAAAAAACTGAAAAATCGAGTTATGTCAATCGGACTGGCTCGGTCTTTTACATAGGCCGCCATTGTGAAATTTTTTAGGATTGTTATCAAACCTTGGACGATGCTGTTCGCATCGTCAAAAAAGAAAAGTGAAGATAATTATTTTATTTGTTTCTCAGTGTATTGATGTGAATAACTAATTGCAGTTACTTTGTTACTAACCATTGTAATAGCACATAGGACTGCTGCCTCTGATACCATATATAATATAACCAGAGCCAGTAAAGTGCTCGCTCTCCTAATACCAAACTATCATAACCACAGTCCCTCTCTTCTATCATCAAGTAAATGATCTATCAAAAACAAGTCTGGCCCTCACAACACCACAGTGCCACAGACAACCACCTCAGCAAGAAGAAAGAAAATCTTGAAATTGTCTATGCCCACAAACAAAATAGTCATCTTGGTCCAATTACACACACTCAGTCCCTCTCTTCCATCGGCCAGTACATGATCTTTCAAAAATCTAGTCTGTTTCTCACAACAACATACAATCAATACCCAAAATAGCAACAGAGAGTACCCATGTTACTATAAAATATGACACAAGGCAGCAGATCTATATATGTACTAATTCTAACACTATATACTAATATGTCTTCAGCGGGGGACGCTAAATGCCGTTCCTCTTTGAAAGGTACTGAAAAGAATCACTGTTTGCAGTTCATTTGTATACTTACCATTGTATTTTCCTATGTATCCGGATCGAGCCCATAGCTCGACATGCCCCAGACCAGACCACGATACTTACCTGGCATAATACAAAAACACATAGGAATGCTATCTTTGCCTTTATAACCAGAAACACTAACGTGTGAGCTCTCCCTTACACCAAATATACTATTATCTCAAACTCAGCCCCTCTCTTCTTTCATCAAATAAATGATCCATCAAAACTAGTCTGGCCCTTACAACACCACAGTCTCACAAGACACTTAACACAACAAAAAGAAAGAATATACAAAGAAAGTGTCTACCCCCCAACGAAATAGTCATCTCGGCCCAATCAAACAAACGTAGTCCCTCTCTTCTATCATCAAATACATGATCTTTCAAAAACTAGCCTGCCCTTCGCAATACCATTCAAACTATATACCGAATAGCAACAGAGAGAGCCCACGTCACCGCAAGTTATGACACAAGACAGCAGAACTATATATAAGTACCAATACTAACACTATGTACTAATATGTCCTCCGCGAGGGACGTTAAACGGGGATGCAGTGTATCGGTGCTATACACCGGGCACTTAAAAGAACCAGGGGCGCCTCTGGAATCGGGGCGTTTCCTGTATCCCGCTCGAACCCCCACTTACACCTCTCCTGGGGCGGAGAGCACAACAACCACACATGGGTAAATGAAAGCTAAAATACAGGCCATAAACTATAATACTATAAGTTTTACAACATAATATCAAACATAAATAAATCATATGATATAACAACGGCATTCTTAGATCATTTATTTACTTTACCTATCCAATTATAATAGCAAATATAACATAACTACAAAATAAATACATCCCAGCTTGGTACATGGTCTGGATGTTTGGCAGGCGGGTGGGAAAGAACGATGGTGACTCCGGGTGGGGATTTGGGGGGCTCCATGATTGGTTCTTGACTGATCTGTTGTCGCGCGCAGCGAGAGTGTGAATGAGGGTGTTTGTCTCGAGGGACTTCGGCGGTTGGGGGCTCGGGCCGGGGCCTAATGCGGGGGGGGGGCTCGGGCTCGCTCGGCGTGGGTGCGCTCGTGCGGGGGCGGCGTGTTCTGCGATGTGGGAACTGCAACGATATACAGCCCTTCACGACTGACCGACGACCGTAAATAACCGACATACACCTCCTCTTCCGCTCCAGACAAATGCACAACAATCACATACCACATACTACACACAACCATATACAGATCACCATCAAGGGACCCGAAACACACGGGCTTGGCACTCTTATACACATCACTCGTTATGAGTGGGGGTGTGAGAGTGTTATGTATGTGTATTGCGGGTCTTACTTACCGGATGGTGATGGGATGTGGGTCGCGTTGAGTGTCTTGTACATTAGTAGTGTGCGGTACACTCCGCGGGATTCGCACCTCATCACCACCATACGGTAGAGAGCACATTAAGCTCTCATAGGCCAGCGTGCACGGAACTCTCTTAAAAATAAAAATCATTTGGCGTACACCCGGGCAGACGGGGTAAATTTGACCTACTCTGGCTCAAAATTAACCTTTATCCCCTGATAGGTCACAGGGGCAAGTCGGGCTACAATAACCTCGTGAAGAGGCCAGTAGGACCTGTAAATAAACTCTGAAACAAAAACAAAAAACTATCAGCGGCAAAAACGCTCTTATTCCTTAAGTAGGTCACCAGTGTCGCTATTTTGGAAAGCGCGGACGTAATAGAGGTACCAGCAGGTGCGCTATTGTATTATACCGTATGTTTAACTTGGTCGTTATTAAAGAATCAAAGCAAATAATATGTGTTTGTAATCTAGTCACGTTTCAATCAGTTATCTGCCTGCTGCTAATTGAAATCTGTTTATGATTGAAAAAAGTGGTTTTAATAATTAGAGATCTTTGTTCGCGGCCGGTTTAAGCTGTTGTTTATCGCACTTCGCACTGCCTTGCTAAGCTATTCTTTGTACCGGTATATTTGACACTGGTGATATTATTTTAAGGCGAATAATTTGGGTTTGTTCACGTTCTCAGTCTGAAGTTATGAATACCAAGCGCTAATTGGGATAGAGCGATTAGATAATAAGAAATCTTGATCTGTAGAGATTGTAGTCTGAATTTACGCTGTTAATTTTTACGAATTGTCGCGAGATATTATTTCCAGTTGTTAATATTTATTCCAATATCTGTGGAAAGGAGAAACGTAGGTTATATCTCACGTCAAAATTACTGAGACCGGGAGAAAAAGTCACTATCCTACCAACAAGCAATAAACCAAGCTGGTAAGAGGATTAGCTGTATGGGTCGGGGAAGGTAAATAATGTTAGGATAAGCTCTTAACAAGACTTACTACTTTCCACGGCCCTTCTTTTCCCAAATCCACCCACTGTGACACAAATCCACCCCACTATAGCACACTAAAGAGATAATATTACGACTGATTATGATCCGATTTGGGTTTCCTAGTTTAATTCCTTTCCTTTCCACTTAGCACTGTAATTATAAATGAGTCACTGATTTTATTATTACTGATGCTTTTATTTCTAAGAAAGCACTGTATATTCGTTGGAATAAGCTACCATTTGCGATTAAAATTCTTTAACTTATTTCTTTTCCTTCCTTAAACTAATACACTTAAACAAATCCTCTAAAATCCTATTGCTAGCAGAGCTCTTTCCCCGAAGTACGACTTCAAGGGATAGACCCTGAATTCAGAATGAATTGGTAAATGGACTTAGACTAGAAACACGACTGTTAAGATTAGCAATTAATTAGTATAATGCAGTAATCTGATTTAGCAAGAAGCACGTCCGTACGCCGCGAGAGTAACGATCCGAATGCAGTATGATAGACGTGAGCCCTTAGTCACACCCTGTACATGTTTATAAATGCATTGCAATTATCAGGCTTCAATGGATTGGTTTAAATTTACAGGAAGTGGTAGAAGTCGCTGTTTGAGTTGAAAACAAGAGCTGTTATAAGAAAATTACTGACTCTGAACTAAATTATCAGTATAATGCTTAAGCAAAATGAGGACTAAACTGTAGTGAAAAAAATGTCTTGCAGGGAGTATTGTGTAAAAAAAAAATGTATTTAATACAATGTGGAAATGAACAATAAGTTTGTTGCAAAAGTGGTTCAAAGTTGTTGGTTTAACCGTGATTTGGTTTCACCAAATTCCTGTGTTTTTGGAATACTGCAGAACAGCATAAACGGTTTGTATTTTTACTCCTACATTCCTCTTTTATTTAGATTAATGACTGATATAATTGTAATTGTATTTTTGTACTGTCCCAATGGGAAAGGTAAAATGATGATGAAAAGTAGATGTGCATTTGAAAGAAAAACAACACATCATTTGAAACTAAAATGAAAAAACAATTTTCTTTAAAATATATAGTAAGAACTTAAATTAACATTTAATTTTCAGATTTTGTCATCATGCTAAGGATTGGGGAGAAAGGTTGCTGGTGGCATAACATTTCCCATCTCGGACCCCGAAAGCCGCATCACAAATTCAGGAATTTGTTTGCAAGAAAGCACCGTTAAAAAAAACATCTTGTGAAAAAATGAAATGTTTAGCTCACCTGATTGCTCAGGTGAGCTTTTGTGACCGGTCTTTGTCCGTCGTTCGTCCGTCCGTCCACATTTGTTCGTAAACACTCTAGAGGCCACATTTATTGTCCCATCTTCATGAAACTTGGTCAGAAGCTTTATCCCAATGAAATCTCGGCCGAGTTCGAAACTGGGTTTTGCCGGGTCAAAAACTATGTCACTAGGTCAAAAAAAAGAAAAACCTTGCAAACACTGTAGAAGTCACATTTCATGCCCAATCTTTATGTAACTTTGTCAAAATGTTTGTCTTAATGATATCTTGGTTGAGTTCAAAACTGGTTCCGATCCGTTGAAAAACATGGCCGCCAGTGGGCGGGGCAGTTTTCCTTATTTGGCTATAGAGAAACCTTGTAAACACTCTAGTAGTCACAATTTTTGCCCAATCATCATGACCGTTGGTCAAAACATTGGTTTTATTGATATCTCGGACGAGTTCGAAAATGGTCCAGATCGGTGAAAAAACATGGCTGCAAGTGGGCGGGGCATTTTTCTCTATATGTATATAGTGAAAACGTGAACACTCTAGAAGTCACATTTTTGGCCCAATTTTCATGAAATTCGGTCAGAACATTTGTTTCCTTGATATGAGAGTAGAGTTCGAAAATGGTTCTGGTCAGTTCAATAACATGGCTGCCGGAGGGGGGGGGGGCAGTTTTCCTTATTTGGCTATAGAGAAACCTGGTAAACACTCCAGAAGTAACCATTTTTGCCCAATCATCATGAAAGTTTGTCAAATCATTGGTTTTATTGATATCTCGGAAGAGTTGGAAAATGGTCCAGATCGGTGAAAAAACATGGCCGCCAGTGGGCGGGGAATTTTTCTCTATATGTATATAGTGAAAACATGTGAACACTCTAGAAGTCACATATTGGCCGAATTTTCATGAAATTTGGTTAGAAAATTTGTTTCTTTGATATGAGAGTTGAGTTTGAAAATGGTTCCGGTCAGTTGAATAACATGGCCGGCGGGGGGGCAGTTTTCGTATATTTATATAAAAGCTTGTGAACACTCTAGAAAGCACATTTTTTGCCCAATCATCATGAACATTGGTGAAAAGATTGGTTTGATATATATCACATAATTAATGCCATAATTATTGCCCTTAGATTGTCCAAATTTTCATTATATTATACAAAATCCTTGTAAACACTCTAGAGGTCACAATTTTGTTTCAGATTTTATGAATCTTGGTCATAATATTTATTTTTGTAAGCAAGTTTGATGTTTGGTAAGGGGGGTCAACTCAAAATATAGGCCACCAGGTCAAATCTTACAAAAACAAAATCACTTCATATGCCAGAGTTTTGGTTAAATAATGATGAAACTTGACCAGGATGTTTGTCTGGACCATATCTTGGTCAAGTTTGACGTTTGGTAAAGATTGAATGAACTGACTCCTCTCAGGTGAGCGAACTAGGGCCATCTTGGCCCTCTTGTTTATATTTGCTCTGTCACAATGCCGCGCCCGGATGATGAGCACAAAGCGGTCCTTAACAAAGGAATGCTGGATTTGTTAATAGGTAAATCACAATTTTACTATACAAATTATTGTTTTAATAGTTTGAAATAGTTAAGTTCAAAATAAAGATTAATTCGAACTATACGAGTAGTGCTCCTGGGCTAGGCCTTATAACAGAGGGTCTCAGTTACTGAGATTGGAAATGCATTGAATTTCCTGTAAAATAAAGTCATCTTGCCGCACCAAGATCCAAACCTGCCCCCTAAATTGACCCACAACATGCCCTTACATGTATAATTGGATCTGATCACATTATTATACAGGAAATTAAATGAATTTTCAATAAACAAGTATACTAGTTGTATCAATTAAAAAATATTTTTAAAAATTAAAATGCATGTAATATTAAGAAATATGCATATATAGCAAATGTTATTTTAAAATATTCCACAAGGATAATATCCAAGCACGTTCAAAAGTGCACTATTGCAAAATTGGGCCCTGTCTTTTTCATATCCTAGCTGGGGCCCTGGATTAGATACAAGTTTGAGAAAGCGATTTATTCTACATAGTTATTAACAGTATTTGCAATAGGTGAACTGTAGTTGTACTCAAAATATCAATTTGCATTTCAGATTATGCCATAGGATGAGGGAGAATCGCGGACCCGAACATTATTAAGCTGTGATAGAGAGGAATTCCAACTCAAGAAAGCAGGTTAAAAAACGCCTTCAATGTGAAAAATTGAACTTTTTTTAGCTCACCTGGTTGCTCAGGTGAGCTTTTGTGACCGGTCTTTGTCCGTCGTATGTCCGTCCGTCAGTCCGTCCGTTAACATTTGCTCGTAAACAATCTAGAGGCCACATTTTTGTCCCATCTTCATGAAACTTGGTCAGAAGCTTTGTCCCAATGAAATCTCGGCCGAGTTCGAAACTGGGTTGTGCCGGATCAAAAACTAGGTCACTAGGTCAAAAAAAAGAAAAACCTTGTAAACACTGTAGAAGTCACATTCCATGCCCAATCTTCATGTAACTTTGTCAAAATGTTTGTCTTAATGATATCTTGGTTGAGTTCAAAAGTGGTTCCGATCCGTTGAAAAACATGGCCGCCAGTGGGCGGAGCAGTTTTCCTTATTTGGCTATAGAGAAACCTTGTAAACACTCTAGAAGTCACAATTTTTGCCCAATCATCATGAAATTTGGTCAAAACATTGGTTCAATTGATGTCTCGGACGAGTTCGAAAATGGTCGAGATCCGTGAAAAAACATGGCCTCCAGTGGGCGGGGCATTTTTCTCTATATGTTTATAGTGGCAGTTTTCCTTATTTCGCTATAGAGAAACCTTGTAAACACTCTGGTGACTTCTAATCATCATGAAAGTTGGTCAAAACATTGGTTTTATTGATATCTCGGACGAGTTTGAAAATTGTCGGGATCGGTGAAAAACATGGCCGCCAGTGGGCGGGGCATTTTTCTCTATATGTATATAGTGATTATATGTGAACACTCTAGAAGTCACATTTTTGGCCAAATTTTCATGAAATTTGATCAGAACATTTGTTTCCTTGATATGAGAGTTGAGTTTGAAAATGGTTCCGGTCCGTTGAAAAACATGGTTGCCAGGGGGACCGGCAGTTTTCCTTATATTTATATAGTAAAAAGGCTTGTAAACAATAATGAATTAAGGTCATGTAACATGCGTAACATGCGAGACAACTCTTTTCTTAATATTGCATTTTTTAAGTTTAAAGTAGTTACTCCCCTTTTACTATTAATGTTTTCATAATTATACAGTGTATTTTGTAGAGGGCACATTTCTTTTCCGATCTCCATGAAACTTGGTCAGAAGCTTTGTCCCAATGATATCTCAGTCGAGTTCGAAACTGGGTCATGCCGGGTCAAAAACTAGGTCAAAAAAAGAAAAACCTTGTAAACACTGTAAAAGTCACATTTCATGCCCAATCTCCACGAAACTTTGTCAAAATGTTTGTCTTTATAATATGTTGGTTGAGTTAAAAAGTGGTTCTGGTCTGTTGAAAAACATGGCCGCCAGTGGGCGGGACAGTTTTCCTTATTTTGCTATAGAGATACCATGTAAACTCTCTTGAGGCCACCTTTTTTGTAGATATTCATGAAACTTGGTCAGAAGATTTGTCCCAATGATATATCGATGGAGTTTGAAACTGGGTCATGCTGGGTCAAAAACATGGTCACTAGGTCAAAAAAAGAAAATGTTTGTAAGCACTGTAGAAGTCACATTTCATGCCCAATCTTCATGTAACTTTGTCAAAATGTTTGTCTTGATGATATGTTGGATGAGTTCAAAAGTGGTTCTGGGGCCGTTTTCCAGAAGCTTCTTAAGTTAAAAAGTAACTTTAGTTGAAATATTGCGCAATATTTTTTCTTATCTCCGCCATTTTTTCTTTAAACATAAGAAATCACTTAAGTTAAACTCTGGTAGCTTCATAAACATAATAAATTTCTTTACTCAGTGTATTTTTTCTCATATATTTAAAATTAAGTTAACTTCCTTTAACTCTTATAGGAATTTCTTAAAGAGAAATACTAAGCGTCTCATATTTTGTTTTTGACATTTTTGACAAATTTAACTTAAGAAATTTATTTAAGAAATTTCTTAACTTAAGTGAAAACTTACGAAGCTACTGGAATACGGCCCCAGGTCCGTTGAAAAACATGGCCGCGTGTGGGCGGGGCAGTTTTCCTTATTTGGCTATAGAGAATCCATGTAAACTCACTAGAAGTCACAATTTTTGCCCAATCATCATGAAAGTTGGACAAAACATTGGTTCTTATTGATATCTCGGACGACGAGTTCGAAAATGGTCCAGATGGGTGAAAAACATGGCCGCCAGTGGGTGGTGCTATTTTCTCTATATTTATATAGTGAAAACATGTGAACACTCTAGAAGTCACATTTTTATGGCCCAATGTTCATGAAATTTGGTCAGAACTTTTGTTTTCTTGATACGAGAGTTGAGTTAAAAAATGGTTCCGGTCAGTTGAATAACATGGCTGCCGGGGGTTGGGGGCAGTTTTCTTATATTTATATAGTAAAAAAAGCTTGAGAACACTCTAGAAGTCTCATTTTTTGCCCAATCATCATGAAACTTGGTGAAGTGATTGGTTTTATATATATCTCAGATGAGTTCGC
This sequence comes from Dreissena polymorpha, assembly GCF_020536995.1. Classification (NCBI taxonomy): domain Eukaryota; kingdom Metazoa; phylum Mollusca; class Bivalvia; order Myida; family Dreissenidae; genus Dreissena; species Dreissena polymorpha. Next base: position 60,798,504 of record NC_068368.1, on the reverse strand, counting down.
AAATGGTTACGATCAGTCAAAAAAACATAGCCGCCAGGGGGGGGGAGCAGTTTTCCTTATGTGACTAGAGAGAAATCTTGTGATCGAACACTATAGAAGTCTCATTTTTTTGCCTAATCATCGTGAAACTTAGTAAATACATTGGTTTTATTGATTTCTCGGACAAGTTAGAAAATGGCTCAGATCGGTGAAACACACTTTTTAGTTAACCTGATTGCTCATGTGAGGTTTTAGAATTGGTCTTTGTCCGCCGTCCGTTCGTCCACATTTGGTATATAACACTCTAGCATTCACACTTCTCAAGCATTCTTTATGAAAATTGCTGAAAGATCTCAGTCAAGTTTGATAATGAGCAACATCACATAATTAATGCCATAATTATTGCCCTTAGATTGTCCAAATTTTCTTTATATTATACAAAATCCTTGTAAACACTCTATAGAGGTCACAATTTTGTTTCAGATTTTATGAATCTTAGTCAAAATATTTATTTTTGTAAGCAAAGTTTGATGTTTCGTAAGGGGGTCAACTCAAAATATAGGTCACCAGGTAAAATCTTACAAAAGCAAAAACACTCCATACGCCTGAGTTTTGGTTCAATAATGATGAAACGTGACCAGGATGTTTGTCTGGACAATATCTAGGTCAAGTTTGACGTTTGGTAAAGATTAAATGAACCGACTTCTCTCAGGTGAATGAACTAGGGCCATCTTGGCCCTCTTGTTTATTTTGGTCGTGGATAAGAACAGTTTGTTTTTGAAAAAGTGCATGTCTATTAAATTATTTGTTTAATGTATATATTATGAATATTTTTGTTGTATGTCTTTAAAAGTTACATTGTATCTTAAAAGTATCATCGAAATGCGGAACGAAAATGGAATGTATAATCTTAAAATAAATATAAAGATACTATGTTAAATATATCTTGTCATAATTTTGACTAGTTTTTAGCTAACCTCAGAGTACAAAGTGCTCATGGTGAGCTTTTGCGATCGCCTTTTGTTTTGTTTTTCAAATGGCCTGGCCTTATATGGGTATATTCACAAAATGCATGTAATCCGATTTCTGCCCTGTATCTCAATTACGCCCGTTATCTAAGTTATGCCCTTAATTTTAACATTCCGCCTGTAATCTGAATGCCGCCCGTGAACTGCTTTCCGCCCGTAATTTTAAATTCCATCCCACCTCTTATATATTTTTCGCCCCTGTTTTCCACCCGGATAAAGCCCGGAATCTGCCTTTAATCCGCCCCTCTTCTTAAAATCATATATATAGAAAAATACGCCTGGAAATCATTTTTATGCCCAGAATTTAGTTTGTGATTCCGTGCCAATTCCGGGCGGAACATTTCGGACAGGTTGGAATTTGAAAAATGTCTTGGAAGAGTTATTTTTCACAAAATAGTGATCATTCAATGTCTGCCCATTCACACGGTTCAAGTATTTTTGCTTTTTTATATTTCTGCTTTTGGATTTCAGACAGTTTAATGTTCATGTTAATTTTGAGAGAACAGTACCTAATATTTCCATTAAGCTTGATTCTGTTATAGAGAAGTAGTCTTTATCCAGAGAAGTTGTTCTTCTACTCTAAAAGTTAATTTAGAGTACACGTTACTTTAGTCAGGGTAATATTAACTTTGACCCCCACAAAATTGCTAGAAAAGGTATTTTTACTGATCCTGTTAGGGTAGAAGGTATATAATAACATCAAAAATTTACCAAAATCCGACTTCTGGAAAGTTTTTTTTTCAAGATGGCCGCCAAGATGGCCGCCAAAACCTATTTATGATCATAACTATGTAACTATCCACTAAAAATTGATTATTTTGGTTTCTTTACCTAGGTTTCTGGGGTCAAAGAACACTTTAAGATCACCAGAAATAGTTGAGTTTATTATTTGACACAGAAATCTAACATGATATCGAAAAATAGGCACCGCCACAATAAGAAGGACCGTAACGATTGACTCAAAGGTGATTATTTTTTTATGTCAAACACCATATAGTTTTGGATACAAAGAACACTTTGATTGAATTGATGATATAATGAGGCAGTTGAGTAATTATGAAATACAATTTATGACATTCCGCTGTCCACTGATACACCATAACCTATGTCAGGTAAATTTGTCTCAGAGCGTTAAATTGTCCGTGTCTTCCGCATCTTCTTCAGTACAGACCTCTTGTGAATTGTTTGGATTGTCACAGTTTTCAGTTTGGCAAAGGCCACAAAAAGCAGTACAGGGGCGTCTATAGCGTCGGCAGCTGCATCGATAGGATTTACATCCTACAGAACAGTCACAATGTATGATTTTCAATAGTTCTTCAGGTGCAGGATTGCTTTGGGTCATGATTGGAATTAATTGGTCGTTTTCCTGTTTCCATCCCCATTCAGTAGGTTTCATATTATTTGTCATCCCCATCCAAACCATGATTTGATAATATACGAGTTGGCTATGGCATACTGTTGCATGCGATGTTGGGGGAAGTGACACATGTTTCGGCACTAGCCACTTTCTTTGTGAAAATGTTATGGCGCAGTGATTCTAAGGAATCATTGGATTTTCCACCAAACAGTTCCATCATTTAGCCTTTTCCAAGATTTGATATTTCCTCTTGAAACTTGTTTGGAAGGAGGAATGAACTAGCGCATAACTTCATGATTGGAACAGGTTTTATTAATTTACGAAAGGCACACTTTTGACCAATGCCGAAAAATTCTTGAAGTTGAATCACAGCCTGTGTAAGCATGAACAAGGAGCAACTGATTGCACACTTCGTTTCATAAATGTTCTTTCAAAAGATGAATATTATATACTGTGTGTTCCTTTGACTGTTTGTTTATATCAGAACGGAAGTATATGGTCTTATGGTTCCTTTGGGAGTAATGTAGCAAGATTAACAAATCTGTATCCTCGCCGATTAACGTTGTGGTGCAATGAAGGGATCTTTTCACTGTTGCTTTAACAACGTCTGCATCTCCTGGTGAAACAACGCCATTACACCCCCTAATAGTCAGAGCTGTGCTGATCAGAGCAATCATGCATGCCTTGTTTTTGTCACGAGATAAAAAGTCCTCCTTTTTGCATGAACATTCTGTTTCTTTGGTGAAACTCACACTAGGGATTACGTTTTTTTCCTCGTCTCTGGTATGTGTTGTCTTTGATAGAAGGACCGTCTTCGTAACCATCGAACACCACTGTCGCTTGTCCGTAATGCCTAACAGTAAAATCTGCATAGGACTCGGCTATTGCGTTATATGTGTCGCCTTTTTTCCATGGTAAACGATAAAGTAAGGAGACACCATCAAGCACGTAACACTCTGTTTCAGGAATACAGTTCATCACAGCCTCACTTGATGCGTTTTCAGCATGATTTCTAATTGCCTGAATAATCTGAGGCTTGTCTGCTTTGCGAAGTATGTTCTTGGCTTTAATGAGGGTGGGAGGATGGGGGCTTAGTTCATACGACAATACGTCTTCAAGGGAAAGATCTCCAGATTTTGACACTACAAGGAAACGCTTGAACAGAAGGGCAGGATCAATAGAACGGTCTTTAGTAATCTTAACAGCGGAGCTATTCCCAAGAGTTTTGGCTCTATCTTTTCTCTTAAATTTGTAAGCAAAATCCGACTTTCCTTTGATATCTCTAATGATCTTGCTCCCAACCTCCTGAAATACATGCACATTCACATCTGACCCAGTCACTATCCCATTGACAATGTTTCTCAGAGTAGGATCAGCTGTGTAGGGTGAGCAGGTTGAAATCTTGGTATGCATTTTCTCTAGATCAGAAGCATATCTTTTGATGCGCGCCTCAGTCGACTCTTTGTGTTGTGGACTTGTAGTATAGGCCAGGTCTGTGAAATCCTGCATTGCACTATTGTACTCAGATGTTACAGGTGCAGATAGAGTCCAAAGGTTTTGCATTTCCTCGGTCATCCCACTTCCGCGAGTTAAACCGCCTGTGCTCTTAAAAGACTTCATTAGTGTTTGCTCAATGACAAGATCACTTCTTAGCCCAGCCCAGCACTGATTGCTCCTACGAGCAACGTGAAAACCATCAACACATTTTTTTATAAACTTCTGGATGCGTTTTCTCTAGGCTTCTCATTTGCTGAAGATAGTAATAAGCAGATCGCAGATAATTGAAGTGCCCAGCTGCAGCAAAGACGGATAGACAATCGGATACTGCCTGCAAATGCATCAGCCAACAACCAGTACGATCCGCCTTGATCAGCATCCTTGCTATGCTGACCATTAGCTGATAATTCAGCCATAATTGGCTTGTTTTTGATGTTTGCGCAAGTTCATGTTTCTTCTTCTCTTCAGCCGTCTCGAGTTTTATCAAAATCTCAGAACATGTAGCATCTGCTAGCATCGTCTCGCCCCTAAGAGGGGAAGAGTACAACTCCTTGGCCTGATCCAGAAGTATCTGAATCTCGGGATCTTTCTGGGTCATTTCGGATATAAGCTGGCTGTGAAGGCACTTGTGAAAAAGAAAATGGCCCCGCAAAGCCCTCTGGACAGCCTTCCCTGTCATAATGTGTACAATTGCATTTTCCCCATAGACAGTCTCAAGTATGAGGCAGTGTTTAGCAAACGCAAGTTTGAATTGTTTGTACAATGGAAGTCTGTTTTTACAATGTATATTTTGTTGTTTATGGTGCTAGAGCTTCAGTATCAGAATAATCAAACAACGTTTTACTGGGGATTACTATTCAAAACAAAACATGAAAAAATATTTATAATAAAATTACGAAAATAATAATACACAGTTGAGTTAATAGTTATGCACTTGCGGTCATTGTGTTAGCGGTCATTTTGACACTATGTTGTATTTCTCTGTCACGTTATAGACTTACATAATTTGTTATTATCTAAATGTGTTATTTGACCCCCGAAACCTAAGTATAGACACCAAAATAATGCAATTTGTGTGAAAAGTCACAGAGTTATCATCATTAATAGGTTTAGGCGGCCATCTTGGACGCCATCTTGAAAAAAAAACAACTTTCCGGTGATCCAATTTTGGTAAACTGTTCTTATTTTATAAAAGGCAACCTACCCGATCAGAATCAGTTAAAATACATTTTGAAGCCATTTTTGGGTGTTGGGTGGGTTTTTTTCATATTTTCACCCGACTACTTTGTTTGTTGACAAATATGAAATGTTTTTATGATTTTGGTTTAGTCTTTTTATGCTCCCCCGAAATTTTTGGGGGGAGCATATAGTCGCCGCTTCGTCTGTCCGTGCGTGTGTCCGTCCGTCCGTGCACATTTTTTGTCCGGGCTATTTCTCGGCAATTAATGACCGGAATTCAGTTTAGCCTTATGGGAAGCTTCACTACCAAGAGATGTGCATATTATCAGCCGGTTCTGGTCGGAAGATTTTTCACAGAGTTATGGCACTTTAAAATTGTCCATTGTAAATATAGTGCAATTCTTGTCCGAGCTATTTCTCAGCAACTTATTACGGGAATTCAATTAAACTTTATGGGAAGCTTCACTACCAACAGGAGATTTGCATATCATCAGCCAGTTCTGGTCGGATGATTTTTCACAGAGTTATGGACCTTTGAAACTTTCAATTAACCGTACATATAGTGCAATTCTTGTCCGGGCTATTTCTCAGCAACTAATGACTGGAATTCAATGAAACTTTATTGGAAGCTTCACTACCAAGAGGAGATGTGCATATTATCATCCGGTTTTCGTCGGATAATTTCGATCGAGTTATGGCCCTTTGAAATTTTCTATAAACAAGACGTTTCCTTTTGTCTGAATATATAGTGCAATATTGTGACAAAAAAAAATTGGGGAGCATCACCCGTCTCCGACGGTTTCTTGTTTTAAATTGTATTCTTGTTTTTTTTAATGGAGATTTTTAGTTCAAATGTTTAAATTTATCAATATAAAGAATTTAATGACAGGCTTCAATACATGCCAAAATATGTTGGACGGCCCTTTTAGTCAATCTGCTTACTTTACCATTCTTATCATAGAAGCATACTTGGGATACTATATGATAACTATAAAACACCAGGCCTTTTTCTGTCTATTTTGGGAAAAAGGACCTAGCAAAATTGGGATTTTTTGAGTCGCAAAATCTTCCAAATGGGAAGAATTTTCATCGACAAAAGCATTATTTGGGAAATTATTTTTCTGATTTTTTCTTATTAAACCTAATGTTTTCATAAGGAATAGTCCAAATAATTTGACGTAATCTACCGATTACCCCACAAAACATTCAGTTTTTGTGTGCTTTCGAGTCAATTTTTTAAATTTTACTTCGATAGTACTTAGAATTATGCGACATGTTTTAAACTGGTTCCGATTTCCGTAATTTTTACCCAAATTTATTCTTTCGAACCACAGTAATTTATTTACCTCAGACCATCGATATCGATTCTCAACCAATTTACAATAAATAATACGTACACGTGTATACATATCTGATAATTCGGAATAATCCAGCACTTCAATATTTAAAAGCCAATACTGACCGAAAATGACCGTAAATGTGTCTTAAGAAATGCATAGACACAAGCGACTGCCATTTTGTCTTTATTGTCAAGTTCGCAAAATTGCATTATGGAACACTCGATACGATGACGTTCTACGCAGAATTCCCATTGGCACGCTAAAACACGGCGCCCAATTATTTAAAACACGGTATCTACCGGGAAACGCAATTTTCGGTTTCGATTATTGCGGTCGGAAATTGGGAATTTTATTTTGATAATTGGGAAAAAACATCCATATTTGGCATTGGGAGTGGGTCCGACTATCGGACCCATGAGATAGGCAGAAAAAGGCCTGAACACTCATTAATTAAGTTGTAATAAAAAAAAATCCTTATTATAATTTGCATATTTCTGAAAGTGAAATCCCAACTTACTTGCAATATCCTCAATTAAACTAAAATATTTAAGTTAGTGTTTTTCCCAGGAGGGAAAAAGGGCATGGCGCAGTAAATTCAAAAAGAGCATTTTAACACATGATTTATGCAAGAAAGGGTATTCATATGCGTGATGCCTTTTTTTAGCTATGAATCAACTGTTATAAATTGTTATTTCTTATCATGAATAATGGCTATTGATCTTTTTTATCAATGCAATGTTATTATATTATTTAGTATAAAGTTGAAAAGATGCATTTCTATCTTTCTTTCATTTCTTACATATATAATCAGGTATCAAACAACAGATAACATGTTGCAGGTAACACAGATATATTTTGTTAGGATTTTTATTTACCAAAACAATTGCAATTAACATACTTATATGCAATGAACTCTATATAACAAGAACATGTTTTGCATAGTAATCAATGAGCATTGAATGTGTTTTTCAATCAATGCAAACTAAAACAGATATTATAACCTCAACAATTGCTCTGAAATATAATTTATTAATAAGTTGGTCAAAACATGTTATGTTTAATACCATTTGAAATAATGCTTGTACATATAGATTTTAAAAATGTATTGTGATACTTAAATTTCATTTTCATATTTCACATGATTCTTCTATTCTTTTTCAAGAAAGCTGTTACAACTTTTATCATGTCAATTTCAGTGTGCAGTCTGGTGTTAAGTTTGATTGTGAGCAGACGGTATGTGGTCGGGCCTTCAAGGCGGTTCCTGTGTTCTGTAACGATTAATTTTACTTGGGAAAGCACTCTTTCCACAGCCGCTGTTGAAAGTATCAAGGTTTCATATGTTGACAGAAGCTCCCTGATGTTTGGAGACAGATCTCCTAACCATTCCTTTTTAGCAACAAGTTGCTGCAGGATGAATTTTGGGGATTTTGTCTTAGCCAGGAACTTCACTTTTAGGTCGGCCCACTATGCCAGCAGTTCTTCCTCTGGTAGTTGGAAGTGCCTAGCCAGCTGGATATGTCCTGTTCCCCATGCATGGGGATCTGATCTTGTGACACATTGGTTAAGTCCAAGGCAGCCATGGCAGTTATTGGTTCAGAATGTTCCAGCCGTTCTTGAAGTTGCTGTAGGAGTGGGTCGATAAAGCTGTCTTTAGCTTTCTGGACTTTTCATTTCTATCCTCGATAACTATTCCCAGCTTTTCTGCATGTGATGGCACATTGGACAAGAATGGTCCAGCTTACGTTTTCATTCTCTCCAAATCCAGAACTGTCGATTCCAGTTGCGGTTGGACTGAGTATTCTAATTTGAAATACAATGGCATGTTAGAAGAAAATGAGCAATTTAAAGACTATAAACCTTCAAAAATATTGCATCTGTGGTATTATGTAAAAATAATCCTTAAAATAATTTTTCACCCGATCTTTCTTACATAAAACACATCTGTGAATCTGTAATACATAACAGCTTCAGTTCAGTTTTTATTATTTTGCATTGTTCATGTTTTTTTCAAGTTTTGTGTTTATCCTTATTAAATGGTATCACTTAAACACATGTGTTAAATACTGGTATTTAAATCTAAGAAAATATTATGGTTTTGTTTTCCTCTGTTAATATCCCAGAACAATGCCACCTTTAAGGGACTTGTTCTGATGTTGTTGTTGTGTTTTAAAATGTCAGTTTTGTTTGCCTACAACAATTAAAATATCAAAACACTGAAACACAAATTTACAGGAATCTTATAAAAAAAGAAATAGCTTTTTGATCTCAGTCTGTGAACAGTTCTGATTAAAAATATACATTCGCTTATATCAAATCTTTCAGTTTCAGTACAAGTACAACATAATAAAATAATTGAAGAGAGGAATTTCTGGTTACATTCAGATCAGATGACTATAAATGAAGGGGTAAAGGTTGACCGTTCGCTACAAGTATAACTTATTATGCCCCCGTTAGGGATGGGTGATACGTTGGTTCCTTTTTCTTAGTTCCTTATTCCTTATTCGAATAAGGAATAAGGAACTGTTCCTTATTCCTTATTCACGCGTAACATATGTGTTATAGGGTTTAAAAGAACAATAATGCAAACATTTCTGAAGTAAATCAAAACAAAATAACTCGATTACATTTACTTTATGTATTACGTTACATATTCATGTTTCTTTTTCGCGCTTGCATAGGATTTTTTTTTAACAGAACTGATATTTTCTAATTCGAATACTAACTTCACATCAACAAAACCAAAAGCATATACTATTATTTTACATGTATGTGATAAAAAAAATCAATCTTGTACATCTAAACATGTTTTTTAACCAGGTTTTCCGAAGGAAAAAACTGGTTATTAGATTGGCGAATGCGGGCGGGCTGGCTGGCTGGCTGGCGGGCAGGCGGAACAAGCTTGTCCGGGCCATAACTTTGTCGTTCATTGTGAGATTTTAAAATCATTTGGCACATTTGTTAACCATCATTAGACGGTGTGTCGCGCGAAAAAATTACGTCAATATCTCCAAGGTCAAGGTCACACTTTGAGTTCAAAGGTAAAAATTAGCCATAAATGAGCTTGTCTGGGCTATAACTATGTCATTCATTATGAGATTTTAAAATCATTTGGCACATTTGTTCACCATCATGGGACGGTGTGTCGCACGAAAGAATCACGTCAATATCTCCAATGTCAAGGTCGCCACGACTAAAAATAGATTTATTTTAAAACAAACTTACAAAGGGGGTTAATTTTGTTTGTTCATTTCAAAAGTTCAGTTTGAGTTGTCTCCCTTTATCAGATTTTTTTCACAATGAAAACCTGGTTTTGTGACAATTTTGTCCCTTGTTTTTATATATAATCCAGTTCCTTATTCAAGGCTGAATAAGGAAAAAGGAACCAGTTCCTTATTCCTTATTCAAGCCGAATAAGGAACTGACATTTTATTACTTAAACATCAATGAAATTGATCCTAAATTGACCACATATAAATGAACATATTATTTATATATTGGTTGTATATGTTAAATTCTAATTGCAATATATTTCTACTAAGTTTTAAGTGATGAATAACTAGTTCTTTATTCAGTGTGAATAAGGAATAAGGAACTGGTTCCTTATTCAAAACTAATAAGGAACTGGAATTTTCTTTCTATAAATTATAAGTCAAAATAAACCAACGAGACGAATAACTCAACAAAAATTATTGTAAATTTATGTCGGGTTTAAAAAATTAAGGAACTAGAATTTTCATACTGAACAAAATATTGAAATGAACAAAAAGGACCAATAAATCAATGAAAATCATTGTAAATGTAGGTTGGGAATCAAAAAACATTAATTGCAGCACATCTTTATTAAGTTTCATTTAATGATAACATAGTTCCTAATTCGGATTAAAACGGGAATAAGGAACTGGTTCCTTTTTTTTTTATTCAAATCGAATAAGGAACTGGCATTTTCCAACTAAACAAACTATTAAAATGAACCAAAAGGACCAATAAATCAATGAAAATCATTTTTAATGTAGGTTGGATATATAAAAAAAACGCCTTGAAATCCCTTTGCATCCTTAATCATCCCCTTGTAACTGTATAGGTATAAGAACGGAATGGGATAGCTAAATCATGACTGGTATTCAGCTATCGGAAAGTTTTCTCTGTATCAGGCATATAAATAAAAAAAATCTCACATTAAAAATAACCAATAACAATCAAATTCATTGAATTGATTTCCCCCGCCAATATACTTCTGGACACAAACGTTTTCTGGACGGATGGACAATGCCAGCGTGCATCATCCTCTTTTCCATATATATCAACTCATACCAATTTTCAATGAAATCCGTCATAGCACTTCCAAGATATGGCTGCGGGCACACACAAAAATATTTTTTTCAAGATACAAAGAGCCATAACTCCATGATTATCCGATGATGTATAATGCCATTTGGCGTGCATCATCCTCTTATCCAAATATATACTCATACCAAGTTTCAATGAAATCCGCCAGAGCACTTCCAAGATATGGCTCCGGACACAAAAGTGCCGGATGGACGGAAGGACGGACAACGACAAAACAATATCCTTTCGCCTATGGCGGGGGATAATAACGAATATGTAGCTGTGCTATTCTAGAATAATACGAATTTAAATATCCAAAATTATGGCCTCTGAATAAGGAATTGGCATATTCGAAAGCCTGTATTTCGGAAAATCACGTTCGGATATGTTATATTTTAGATGTAGTGTGGGTTATTTAAGCATGATTATGTTATATGGACGTATTCTGTCACATTTCTTTTTGTATTCTATGTCACTTTACACGTTCAAAACAAGTATTATTAAGAGGATAATTAGTAAATGGCCTTCCTCAAACATAAATTAAAATTAACCAAATAATATAAATTGTCGATGAAAATCATGGTATATGTAGGTTCGAAGTATAAAATATTTATTGCAATATATTTCTACCTAGTATTATTTAATAATAACACAGTTCCTTATTCAGTGCGAATAAGGAACCAGTTCTTTATTCCTTATTCAAATCGCATAAGGAACTGGCTTTTTGATACTAAAAAAGCTATTAAAATGAACCAAAGAGAACAATAAATCACTGTAAATTTAGGTTGGGTATCAAACACATAATTTGCAGTACATCACTACTATATTTCATTTAATGATAACCTTGTTCCGTATTCAGATTTAAAAATTAATAAGGAACTGGCCATATTCCTTATTCAAATCGAAGGAACTTGCATTTTCATTCTGAACAAATTATTACAATGAACCAAAGAGGCCAATAAATCAATGAAAATAATTGTAAATTCAGGTTGGGTATCAAAAGCATTAATTGCAGTACATTTCTACTGTGTTTCATTTATTGATAACTTAGTTCCTTATTCGGATTGAATAAGGAATTGGCATTTTCTTACTTAACAAAATATTAAAATGAACCAAAGAGATCAATAAATCAACTAAAGCAATGTAAATGTAGGTTGGTTATCAACAAACTTTAATTGCAGCACATCTCTATTAAGTTTCATTTAATGATAGCCTAGTTCCTTATTCGGATTGTTTTCGAATCGAATAAGGAACTGGCGTTTTCATACTAAATAAAATATTAAAATGAACCAAAGAGACCAATAAATCAATGAAAATCATTGTAAATTTAGGTTTTGTATCAAAAACATTAATTGCAGTACATCTCTACTATGTTTCATTTAATCTCAACCTAGTTCCTTATTCGGTTTGAAAACGGAATTAGGAACTGGTTCCTTATTCCTTATTCAAATCGAATGACGAACTGCCATTTTCTTACACACACATACAAATAAAATGAACCAAGGAGACCAATATACCAATAAAAATCATTTTAAATGTAGATTGGGTATTAAAAATATGTACATGTGTATTGTAGTACATTTCTAAAAAAAAATGCGTCATGATAACCAGTTTTTGTGGAAAAAGTAACCAGGTGCACTATCTTCGGAATAAAAAGGACTGGTTACCACCAAGATAAGCGCTATTTTGTCGTTTATCACGACCTTTAATCTGGTGGCAATGTTGAAGATCGCCGGATGTACCGTTGGCATCCAAAATGAAGAAGACGCGTTTTCGGAGATAGAAAATTATATTTAAATATAAGCACTCAAGTAAAGCTGGCATACGCATTTGTTTAAAAAAAATACAAAGGAATGTCTATGAAACTTTCCAGAGGCCTGTGAGTCGCTGCTTCCGATGCAGTCTCGCCTTTATGGTGACGTAAGTAACGTCGCAATGACGAGAACGCTGTACGAAATATTCCACCAGCATTCGGTACGAATAAAGTCGGATCTGTTACGATAAGATCGGCGAGGGATTGTTTTCCAAAGAAGCCATCACCGTTTTGTAGACCCCACAGTCAATAGTCGTGTTCTGAGGTTAAAGGTTGCCGGATATACCGTTTGTCTGAATGAGTGAGAACACGCGTAAAAAACAAATCTATGAAGAAAACACATTTTTACAGCTAGTATGCGCGCATGCGTTTGAATAATAAAATAAGAAATTTAGGCTTCTCGATTAAACTTTAAAATCTACTTGAGGAACTCAGACCGCTGCTTCCGTTGCAGTATTGCTTTCATGTTGACGCATTGAAATCGCTTTGCATCTTTAATCATATCCCTTTGTAACTGTTTATGTATAAGAAAGGAATTAGATAGCTAAAAAATTACTAGTATTCAGCTTTCGGATAGTCTTCTACAGAAGATAGGGTCAGAAAAAGGGTCAGAAAAAACTTTAAGAACTGTATCAGAGATATAAATTAAAAAAATCTTACGTTTAAAATAGCCAATAATTACAATATATATAGCTGCGCTATTCTAGAATAATCCGAATTTAAATATCTGAAATTATGGCCTCTGAATAAAGAATTGGCATAAAGTTAGTTCCTTATTCAGAATCCAGGATTTCGGACACTCACTTTCAGATAGGTTCTATTTAAGATGTAGTGTGGGTTATTTAAGCTTGATTATATTCTATGGAAATGTTCTTTTACATTTCTACTGTATATTATAATTTGCGATAAATAATTATTATGGCGACGATAGTAAGAGACTGGCCTTTTCATAATCAAACATTGATACAGTAACCAAACATTAATGAACGTCAATGTTAATCATGATATATGTAAGTAGGATTAAAAAAATACTTATTGCCGTACAATTCTACTTTGTTTATTAAAATGATAACCAAGTTCCCGTCTTTTGCTACTAAATAATGCACAAGTAACCAGCTGCTATAACTTAGGAAAAATACTGGTAGGCCTGGTAATCAAATAGAAAAGCGCGATTTCTTCGATTCCTGTGACCTTTTACCGCGCGCCAATGTTGTAAGTTGCCGGACATACCGTTTGCATCCAAGTTCGAGAACACGCGTTTCCAGTGATTGAACATCTGTTTAAATCCAAACACTCAATTACGGATTGTTTACGCATGTTTTAATGAAACTTTCTAGTCTAATAGAGGCACCCGGGTCGCTGCTTACGGTGCAGTCTCGCCTTAATGGTGACGCCAATCACGTCTTACTGACGGCAACGTTGTCCTTAATATATCCGATGGTCCCTAAAATATCGTTGGTCTGCACGAGCGAGAGATATTAATTAACATTCAAAGGGTTAATACAGTCAACTACACATTGTTTTAAGCCAGTACCTAATTCTACAGTAGCATAAATGTGAAATTCACTCCTCCTTGTTTATTTGATTTTTTAATTGCACACCTCTTTTTTATATCTTGTCCCCATGACATACTTAGTCGAGGGAGCGAGATTGAAAAAAAAATAAGAGTGCAAAACTGAATAAAGTAGGAGTGCAATTCGATGCGGTAAATAAAGGGGAAATGCATGAAGCAAAATATTTTATCTAACTCTAGGTGTGCGTGTGTGTAAGAAAATGGCAGTTCCTTATTCGATTTGAATATGGAATATGGAACCAGTTCCTTATTCACACTGAATAAGGAACTGTGTTATTATTTAATAGAACTAAGTAGAAATATATTGTAATTCATATTTTTAACTACGAACCAACACATAACATGAATTTCATTGACATTTAATGTTCTTTGGTTAATGATCATTTTTGTTTTAGTAAGGCAATACCATTTCCTTATTATCGTCTTCATACTAATTGTTTTCAGGTCTCTTTGGTTCATTGTAATAGTTTGTTAAGTATGAAAATACCAGTTCCTTATGTTTTTTATACTCAACCTACATTAACAATGATTGTCATTGATAAATTGGTCTCTTTGGTTCCTTTTAATAATTGTTAAATATGAACATGCCACTTCCTTATAACCAGATCCTTATATCGTCTTCATATTAATTGTTTTCATGTCTCTTTGGTTCATTTTAATAGTTTGTTAAGTATGAAAATGCCAGTTCCTTATTCGATTTGAATAAGGAATAAGGAACCCGTTCCTTATTCATTTTTTCAATCCGAATAAGGAACTAGGTTATAATTAAATGAAACATGGTAGAGATGTACAGCAATATATGTTTTTATACTCAACCTACATTTACAATTATTGTCATTGATTAATTGGTCTCTTTGGTTCATTTTAATAGTTTGTTAAGTATGAAAATGCCAGTTCCTTATTCGATTTGAATAAGGAATAAGGAACCAGAGCCTTATTCCTTTTTCAATCTAAATAAGGAACATGGTTATCATTAAATGAAACATAATAGTGATGTACTGCCATTAATGTTGTTTATAACCAACCTAAATTTACAATGATTTTCAATACTCTAATGGTCTCTTTGGTTCATTTTAATAGTTTTTAGCTCACCTGATTGCTCAGGTGAGCTTTTGTGACCGGTCTTTGTCCGTCCGTCCGTCCGTCCGTCGTCCGTCCACATTTGTTCGTAAACACTCTATAGGCCACTTTTATTGTCCGATCTTCATGAAACTTAGTCAGAACCTTGGTCCCAATGCAATCTCGGTGTAGTTCGAAACTGGGTCGTGTCGGGTCAAAAACTAGGTCACTAGGTCAAAAAAAATGAAAAAACTTGTAAACACTGTAGAAGTCACATTTCATGCCCAATCTTCATGTAACTTTGTCAAAATGTTTGTCTTAATGATATGTTGGTTGAGTTCAAAAGAGGTTCCGGTCCGTTGAAAAACATGGCCGCCAGTGGGCGGGGCAGTTTTCCTTATTTGGCTGTAGAGAAACTTTGTAAACACTCTAGAAGTCACAATAGTTGCCCAATCATCATGAAAGTTGGTCAAAACATTGGTTTTATTGATATCTCGGACGAGTTTGAAAATGGTCCAGATCGGTAAAAAAAAACATGGCCGCCAGTGGGCGGGGCATTTTTCTCTATATGTATATAGTGAAAACATGTGAACACTCTAGAAGTCACATGTTTGGCCCAATTTTCATGAAATTTGGTCAGAACATTTGTTTCCTTGATATGAGAGTTGAGTTTGAATAACATGGCTGCCGGTAGGGGGGGACAGTTTTCTCATATTTATATAGTAAAATAAGCTTGTGAACACTCTAGACGTCACATTTTTTGCCCAATCATCATGAAACTAGGTGAAAAGATTGGTTGTTTATATATCACATAATTAATGTCATAATTATTGCCTTTAGATTGTCCAAACTTTCATTATATTATACAAAATCCTTGTTAACATTCTAGAGGTCACAATTTAGTTTCAAATGTTTTTAATCTTGGTCATAATATTTATTTTTGTACGCAAAGTTTGATATTTGGTAAGGGGGGGGTCAACTCAAAATATAGGTCACCAGGTCAAATCTTACAAAAACAAAATCACTCCATATGCCAGAGTTTTGGTTCAATAATGATGAAACTTGACCAGAATGTTTGTCTGGACAATATCTAGGTCAAGTTTGACGTTTGGTAAAGATTGAATGAACCGACTCCTCTCAGGTGAGCGAACTAGGGCCATCTTGGCCCTTTTGTATAAGTATGAAAAAACCAGTTCCTTATTCGATTTGAATAAGGAATAAGGAACCAGTTCCTTATTCCTTATTCGCACTGAATAAGGAACTGTGTTATTATTAAATAATACTAGGTAGAAATATATTGCAATAAATATTTTTAACTTCGAACCTACATAAACCATGATTTTCATCGACATGTTATATTATTTGGTCAATTTTAATTAATGTTTGAGAAAGTTAATACAATTTCCAAATTATCCTCTTCATAATACTTGTTTTCAGCGTGTATAGTGACAAAGAATATAAAATGAAATTTAATATAACATATCCGAAAGTGATTATCCGAAATACAGGCTTCGGAATAAGGAACTAACTTAACGCCAATTCCTTATTCAGAGGCCATAATTTCGGATATTTAAATTCGGATCATTCTAGAATAACACAGCTATATATTCGGTATTTTTGGCTTTTTTTAATGTTAGAGTTTGAAATTTATATGTCTGATACAGTTCTTGAAGTTTTTTCTGACCCTAACTTCTAGAGAAGGCTTTCCGATAGCTGAATACCAGTCACGATTTAGCTATCACATTCCATGTTTATACCAATACAGTTACTAGGAGATATGATTAAGGATGCAAAGCGATTTGAATGCGTCAACCAGTTCCTCATTCCTTTTTCAATACGAACAAGGAACAATGTTATCATAAAATGAAAATTATTAGAGATGTACTGCAAATAATGTTTTTATACCCGACCTACACTAAAAATGATTTTCATTGATGTATTGGTCTCATTGGTTCTTTTTAATAGTTTGTTTAGTAGGAAAATGCCAGTTCCTTATTCGATTTGAATAAGGAAAAAGGAACCAGTTCCGTATTCCTGTTTCAATCCGAATAAGGAACTATGTTATCATTAAATGAAATTTAATAGAGATGTGCTGCAATTAATGTTTTTTGATACCCAACCTACATTTACAATGATTTTCATTGATTTATTGGTCCCTTTTGTTCATTTCAATATTTTGTTTCGTATGAAAATTCCAGGTCCTTATTCGATTTGAATAAGGAATAGGGAACCAGTTCCTAATTCCTTATTCAAACCGAATAAGGAACTATGTTATTATTAAACAAAGTAGAAATGTACTGCAATTAATATTTGTTTCACTTGACATACATTTACAATAATTTTTGTTGAGTTATTCGTCTCGTTGGTTCATTTTGACTTATAATTTATAAAAATAAAATTCCAGTTCCTAATTCGATTTGAATAAGGAATAAGGAGCCAGTTCCTTATTCCTCATTCACACTGAATAAAGAACTGGATAAGCATCACTTAAAACTTAGCAGAAATGTATTGCAATTAGAATTTTACATATACAACCAATATATAAATAATATGTTCATTTATATGTGGTTAATTTTGGATCAATTTCATTGATGTTTAAGTAAGAAAATGCCAGTTCCTTATTCGGCTTGAGGAAAAAGGAACTGGTTCCTTTTTCCTTATTCAGCCTCGATTAAGGACCTGGGTTATAAATTAAAAAAAAACATGTTTAAATGTACAAGATTGATTTTTTTATCACATACATGTAAAAAAATAGTATATGCTTTAGGTTTTGTTGATTTGAAGTTCGTATTCGAATTATAAAAATATCGGTTTGGTTTAAACAAGAAATCCTATGCAAGCGCGAAGAAGAAACATGCATGTGTAACGTAATACATAAAGCAAATGTATTCGAGTTATTTTGTTTTGATTTACTTCAGAAATGTTTGCATTATTGTTCTTTTAAACCCTATAACACATATGTAACGCGTGAATGAGGAATAAGGAACAGTTCCTTATTCCTTATTCGAATAAGGAACTAGGAAAATGGAACCAACTTATCACCCATTATTTTAATTTTTTTGTGTTTATGGTTTTTGTTAATAGTCAGGTAGATGCCCTTGTTTTTCATCTAGTGTGTGAACGTGATTTATCCATTTATGCCTAGCGACTCAAAAAAGGCCTTGGCAAACAGCGTAGACCCAGATGTGACGCCGCATGATGCGGGGTCTCATCAGGGTCTGCGCTGTTTGCTTACAGGAATTTCTGTAAGAAATATTCTAAATATAGAAATTAATATACTAGACATCCCTAACTTTGGAAATAAATTGATCCAACTTAGAAGGATGGGTGAGTCCACTAGGTATAAATGGGTTAACAGACGCTAACAATACACAGCCGAGCGAATATAGGACAAGAACTCATTTTAAAAAGTTTGATGAGGATGATGCAATTTTTCCCAATTCTCGTTGGTGCTCGTATGGCCAAGTTACCAATAAAATGTTAGGCGACCTCTTACTTTTTGTTCTAAATCACCAATTGTAACACGTTTTAAGAAAATTTTGTATTGAACCATATCTACCTGTACTGGTAAATGTTAACGTTTGTTGGCGACAGACGACACTTGAAGCACATACATTACACCCTTTTTTCATAGAGCACGGCCCATATATATAATGAATAGTCTAGTTAAGACGAAGAAGTCTAACGACTTTGCATGATGACTGCCATCGCTAAAACTCGTTTCATCACTGTTTATGAAACTGCGAGTTTTTTCGAAACCTTGTCAACAACCACCGTCACGGTCAACACGGACCAGTTTTACTTTGCCTACTGGACATGTTGCATGTCGTTTAATTGCAGCAAACCAAACATACGATGAAATATTGGTTCACACCTGTGATATATCGTTTATTTAAAACTCGAAATCATTCGGGTCAGACGCATTTCGCAACACTCCCTACGTCAAAAAATAAATCAACAAATAACGTAAAAATTTACAATTTACTATTCAATGTAGACGACGCCTGAGGGCGTAAACAATAATATGCACGGCTTAGTACGATGTACACACACGTAGCGTAACGGCGCGACGCTTTATTATGGGTTTTGTAAGATAATAAACTATATTTCCAAGTATTCAATCCCGCATCCGCAAGGTTAATAAGAACGTTTACGTCATTTGCGGTTAAACGTGAATATAAAAACGACGTTAGATTGTAACGAAGCAGTTAGGTATATAATTAACCATCAACATGCGTGTCGAAGAGTGTTTGCCTATACTTGCGTCGTTATTGTACTGCGCATGTGCAGGCTTGCGGGTGTCACTAGAAGATTTTCGTAACAATTTTCATCGCGGTGTAATGAAGGCGGCTCCGGAACGGCTACGGCCAAATATTCCGATTGTGATGATTACCTCAAGGCCGGTTCCCGTGGATCTCACGAAAAGACGAGAATCGCTGGATCTTGCGTTTATTATTGACACAACTGGTAGTATGTCATCTTACATTGAGACGGCCAGACGTAACATACAGAGGGTCGTCGACGAAATATCAACAGATTCTAACAAAGATATCCAGTTCGCGCTTGTCGAATACAGGGACCACCCTCAACAGGACCACACTTACGTCTTCAGAAAACATGACTTCACGCCGTCGGTCTCTACCATGAAATCATGGTTGGACGCCTCTCAGGCGTCAGGTGGCGGAGACACGCAAGAAGCCGTAGCAGACGCCCTACACACCTGGAATTCGTTGTCATGGAGACCAAACGCCGTAAAAATCGCCGTCCTGGTCGCTGATGCACCTCCCCACGGTCTAAATTTCAGGCTTGAGCCCATACTTCTGCTAATTTGGTCTTTGTTGGCTCAGGTACAACTTAAAAGTACCCTGGGTACTCTTAAGTATGCAACAATCCACCTTAGATAGGAAAATTATGCTTCATGGCAACTGGCCATACCCAAGGGTACTTTTTAGTATATTTTCTAAACCCCAGGTATTTTGTAGGATACTTAATGAAAACCCAGGGTACTTTAAAGTAGAAGCTGTGCCGACAATGAGTTCACCCTTTTACACTTGATATTCACCAACAGTAGGGAAAATGCGAAAAAACAAAATAATTTAAAATAAAATTGATAACCTTTATTTCTCGTCTGTTTTTTAGTGAAAGAGAAATTTGAAACACACCAGTACTCATCCATTACACATTTCGTGTCCGACTTCCGTTTGATGCTCGAAAATCACTACCATTTCAATGGACCCGATCATCTAATTTCAAAACGAGCTGTCAAGTTGGAAATGATGTTTGAACAGAAACTAGCCCTTCTTTCAAGGTTTATTGTATTGTACTTAAAGTAATAGGATTGTATACTGATTTTGAATGGGTTTTGAGTTATCTGCATCTTGTGTATTTTCTTATTGTTTCTGTAGATGGAATAAGGTTCTTTTTCTTTAAGGGAAATCAGAGAGAAAACTTCAATTGCTGCTACAGCAGGGGAAACACACACAGATCATGGAGGTTTGGGTATATGATTGATAGATTTGTTGTTTTGTTATTTACTTAAATTCACACAATGTCTGTTAAAGAAAATTGTAGCTAAAGAAAATAACAAAAACAATTTGAAATTTTGTTTTCCTGTATCCCTACAGGCAAGATAAATATGATATACATATATATATATATATATATATATTCTGTTTTGTGCAAAAAAATAAAAAAATGTTAGGCAGAAAACAACTATCTGTTTTTAAATAATAGATACATTTTTAAAATAAATTTTATTGTTTAAAGGTCTGAGATGGAGACCAAAATCTCTGGTTCCACACAATTTATCCTTGCTGATGACCCACTTCAGAGAGGAACAGATTCAGCGTAAGAAAGATCGCCGGCGTAAGATGATCCTTGACCGGCGGGCTGAGCGCGAGGCCCTGGCACAGGAAATACACGAGTGGGAGGAGACTGTGCTGTTTAGGGGAAAGAAAGAACATATGAAAGCTATATGGGAGGTAATTCTTTGGCATAGTGCTGTGAAAGTATCTGATTTGCTCAACATGACCATAGTAAGCCGTTGTTATCACCTTTTGGTGCAGTCTGAATCTTGTGTTGTCAGCGCGTGACGTATGAACACTCTTGAGGCTGCACTTAATGCCATTAATGAAACTTGGTCTAAACATTTGTCCGAATGCTTTCTCTGTTGTGGTCCATCATCAACAAACTCAGGAGGCAACATTTATTACATAATCTACATATAAAGACACTGTTGAAACTTTGTAAACATAAAATGGATTTCTCTTAAGTAATTTCAAGTAATTTTAGGCTGTTAAGATTTGACACATTCATGGCCATTTAACTACATAAAATTTATGATGTTTTGAAAAAAAAAATTGAGCATTACATTTTTGGTAATAACTTAGTTGGTTTTCCATAACAAAGGGCCAGTATTTGCGTTGATGGTACTTTGTTTTTTGAATGTTCCCTTAAAACTGTTGCAGAAAAATTTTGATTTACAAATCAACTTTAATAAAATGAGACAGTTTTTGCATGCATTGCGTGTGGTATATGTATGTAAGGGCTTGGAGATTGGTTTAAAATCTTATACTATTTTCCCCCTTTTTCAAGTTGTTTGCCTTTACAACAAAGCATTATTTGCATGTATCCTGCATACATGATACATATGTAACAGCACTGAGTTTAACTTCTACACTAAAATATTTTATAGAATTTATTAAACAGTTTTTCTTAAAAACATTCCAGTTACTAAAAGCCTCTGTTTTGTAATAACTCTCTTAGAAGTCCAATTAAATTGTTCATAACCTAAATGCTTACAAGATTGATTTTCCTTTTGTTCATTTGTTTATTTCTGTAAAATGTTGGTTGATGTGCTTTTTAAGGAATTGTATATTTAGTAAACTTATTCAAATAAAGACCAATACCTTCTTTAATTACTGTAAGACCTGTATGGCATGTATCCAAGGTTATATTTACATGTTGCCATGCAATATTTTATTTATAATTTTGTATAGGTAAACATGTAAATTTCAAGTAGAAAAAGATATCAAGTAAGGTTATTTATTATCTTTTCTTGTATGTAGGCATTTATTGGCTTCACATAATTAATTAAGCCAGTGATAAAAAAACTTGGTAGCCAAGGCGTTGGCCAGTTGTCAATTAATGGCTATATTTAAATCTGTTGAGTACTAGGAGTCACTTTTTTAAGGAAATGGTCATCAGGAAACTTATTCTTATAATTGAAATTTTGAAACGATTCTGGGCTTGGAAGTACGTTGAAAGTACGTTACAGCTATAGGGTGGGGCCTTTTCTATGCCTTAAGTATAGTGAAACTGTGTGAACACTACCTGATCAGAATAGTGAAGTTACTTCGGGCATTCGGTGAGCATCTCAGTGCGTCAAGCTTTCTTGTTTCTCCTTATCAAATTCCCCAGATCGGCCTGTTCGTGGTGCTGCTTCAAGTGTTTATGTTGGTTTGTATTGTGCTGTTTTGTACTGTTTGGGCAATCGGTCACTTGCCTTGAATAAAGGACCTACTAATTGTTTTTAATGAAAATTCAATGCTGCTCCAGCAGCTGGAGTTTCACTTCTTTATATTTCAAGAGCCACTCAACATTGGTGAGATGATGCACTTTGAGCTTGAGCGTTCCTTCGTGATGCCCCGGGAAAGCACGACGTTGGCACGTATCATGACCTCCCTTCTCAGACACCATTTCAGAGAGTCAAGTAGGTCTACTAGTGAGAATTATCCTGGTGACTTACATTCTGTTCTGTTCACGCTTTTCATTTTATACCAGATTTCCATCCTTTTCACACCAATTTTTATATTTTCGGCGTAACTATTATATGAGGCATGTAGCAATGTGCATGTGGGTTAGTTCGTTAGTCAGTGCAAGGTTAACCCAAAATTATATTTGTTGTCAGTAATTCTTCCTACAAAGCTTTGATGCTTGCATGGATGTTGTCTTTGAACACTATCAACATCCCCACATGGACTGAGTTACTCGAAGGCTGTTATGGTTCCTTGCTGTTTGCACATAGCAATTTTTACTTTGCCTCTGAGTGGGAAAGGGTTACTATTTTTGATCCTTTGGTTCAACGCTCAGCAAACTCAAATGATTAGCCAACTTGCAGACCGTAGTTTTATGTTTGACCTTGACACTGACCAACATTTTGTATTTAAAGTATCCTTGAAAATATTTATCTTGTTATGTGACTGTTTCAGGTTTGATTGACAAGCTACAGGTGTGGTTTCAAATGAATGCTGACGCAGGCTACGTGAAGGAAAATGTAAGGGTTAAAAAATACTTTGTTGGCAACTTTATTGTTCTGCTTATGTGTGTCATCCCTAGAATTGAATGTATTCACCACCACCCCATATTGCAAGATTTGCCTCAGGCCTGGACGTTTTCAGCAACCTCAAGATTCTATTATCTTTGCGCTTTAAACATTTATTGTTTTCCAACTAACTTTTCTTGTAAAATTGTCTTCAAATTTTTAAATGATTACGTTATTTGTTTATTTGATAGCAGATTTGGTTTGCTTTGTATGTTGCTACACAAAAGACATGCGCTTTTTTCAGGTCTGCCGGAAATTTGGCATAGATGAACAGTTCTTTGATGTAATGGGTAAGCTCTCAAATTTATTGTGCGTATGACACGTTTTAAAATTGTTTCTTTCACAAAAATAGTTTTTTTCTGTTTCAAAGTTGTTATTCATGTCATAATATATGATGCAATCAATTTACAAAGACATGTACATGCAAATACTTATTTTACCATATGTCGTATGTTTCAACTTTGTAATAACTATCAATACACACATTTAATTTCTATACAATTCCTTGTCCTTTGTAGCACATTTATCCTTACATAAATACTTTTGTATACTTATTTATGTATAACACAAGTGATTCTTAACAAAAAAGGTTTTCAGATTTACAATTGCACTTTAACTATGATTCTTTAATGAAAAAAAAAACAGAGTGCTTGTTTTCTTGTTTTACCGGTACTCTTAGTGTGATTGCAGATGCATTTGTTTTAATTGCATTCTATTTTGGTCTTTTATCATGTTGTATATTGAACAAAGAGTGTTGTTGTTTTATATTTCATGTGCTAAAAATCCCCTGGAAGAGAGGAAATACCATGAACTGAGCTTGTATAGGAAAGTCTGGATCCTCATGTCCCTCTGTGATTATTGCCTGGTGAGTTGTACTATTGATATGTTGATGCCTTCTTAAATATACATGTGATGATTGTATAACACTCCCTTAACAGTTTACCATTTAGATACATATTTTGACGCATTTTAGTACCATATAAAGTTAAATGTAATTAAATACCTTTCTTACTAAATCGACGTTTTAAAGGCTTAATTTCCAACCATTAGATACTGATGAGCAGCAAACAGTTACTCACAGGCTGTTCTGGTTTTATGTTGTTTGCATATAGCCATTTTCACTTTGCTTCTGAGTGGGAAAGGGTTTAATGTAGCATTAGTCTTGTTGAGATGTCATTCTGTAAATAAAAATAAATCTCTCACACCTTGCCAATTGCTCAACTCTAGCGCATTTAATTTCTTTACATATGACATAAACTTATGATTCCATCTTGAAATAGCTCTATTTTGAGTTAAAACCGGATTGTATGTGCAATTAATTAGGTAATTAAAAATAATTTGAATGGTAGATTTTATGTAATGAAGTTATTAAAAAAATATTTGAAAAACAAATACAACCCAACATTAACTAGTATCAAAATATCATAGACACGTTTTTATCACACAGCATATGCAGGAGTCCTTAAGACCTTATAGAGCTACAGCCGTTTGACAAGCGGGAGTTGGTGCTTGGAACGGACGCCTCGGGTCAGCGGTACTTGCACTTCCCACAATTATGTGGGGCAGACGTCAGGGTGTACCGCCAGGCCACAATCAAATACCCAAAGATTTGATCAAGCCTGATCCATTTGATAGTAAAAGATAGGTAATCATGATGGTTTGTGAATTTTGTTAGGGATTTATGAACAGAGTTTGTGTTCAGGGATGGAAATAAGTATGGGCCCACTAGCCAATGACCCCTAAAATTAATGGTTGGCACCTAGATCTTTTGAAAGACACCTGTGTACGCTGTACAAGAAATTTTGACTGAAGGAAATGAAGCAACCATAGCAACATTATTTCTATTCCTGCTGTGTTGCATTTTGATTGTATTTGTTGTATGTTTGACAAAGCAAATGGTCAAAATCATTATAAAACACATGCTCTGTACAATTATGTTATGAACATAAGCAGTTTTTGATGATACGAAGTCTTTTGGCAAAATAGACGATAACTAATTATTTGCTTATGCATACACATTTCATAAAACCATTTCATATAAGATTAATGTCTTGTGTATTATACTTAATGGGTATTGAATAATTTATACTTTTGGAGTGTGCAGCATATAGTAATTAACCTTTATTTTCATTTAATATCGCAGTTCCGGGAAGTGAACAATAAAAATAAATACGATATTGAAGATTGAATAATCTAAATAACTACTTATTTGTAAACCATTTGACAGACTTATTCCCTTTTTTTCAGTTTCCATTTGTGTACAAACCTCTACCAGTGAAGACAAAAAAAATTGTCACCCATTAAACAGAAATCCAGCCCTGTCCCTTCACCAGTGAAGATTTCCCAGCTGGATTCACCGCAGAGAACTAGGCCCAGTAGATTAAGACAGGCAAGTAACATTATTTTACAGACTTATTCATTCATTTATATATATTTTGACAGAAAAAGTCTGTATAATGCTTTTTGTTTACCCCATGAAACTGTACTAGTCAATCTACTCATTTGGGCATATAATTTTTAGGCATAGTGAAATCTACACTGTTATTACGAAATTTCCAGAAAATCAAAGTCCAATAGTACATGATAAAAGAAAACAAGAAATCTTGTCCCAAAAGTATATAACAGTCATGTGGTTTGCACTGTTTCTAATTGTTCCAAATGTACATATGTATCATAACTCTCGAAACTTGGCATAAAACATATTGATTTACTGATGTATACTCTAAGAACGATCGAATTTCGTAATAACATTTATGTATGAGGAATTGCTGTTTATTGTTTGAAATTAAAGAGCTATCCATTTGGTTATTTCATCTTGCAAGTAAATAAAACTTTAAAGTTGAGTTGTTATTGTGCACATGAACCCATATTCTTTAAATTGTGCTTTGCTGCTAGATAAGATCTTGCTTCAAAACATTGTGCTTATCTCACATAACTTGGATGCTTATCGTGTTAAACATTTTATATAAATTTCTAACTATGAAACAGTGTACCATGGAGTCATATTTCTCCTAAAAAACAAACGTGAATACAATGTGTCAGAACATTTAAGGTGAAGTGTAAGCTCAAATTAAACACTAAAATAATCATGCTTTTATAATTCAAACATTAGTTGTGTATGTACATCAATGCAATCCAATTAAGTCTTGGTGTTTTAAATATGTATCAGGTCCCAAGGTGGCTATGGTAAATACGCAACGGTTGTTCTTGATCTTATTTAGGCACTCAAACTCAAATAAAGATAAAAAAAAATATTCTTAATGCTTGGAATGCATTTGTTGTGTCACAAAGTGATTATCGTAAATACATGACAACTGTTCTTGTTCTTGTGAGGCTCCTAAAGTATTTGTTCTCTAGCGTCTCTCCTATGGTTTAAATCCTTATTTTTCTTGTGTCAAAAGAAGCATTGCTTATATACATGTATCGTTACATAAAAATGCCAACTTGATGGGTCAAACCAATTTGTTGAAATGCATATACGGGCGTATTTATTATCTGGTAATTGCACCGACACGAAAACAAAAATCTATTTACCATGTAATCTTGTCATGATCTATAATTTAAACGGACTGAACCCATTAACAAGCGTGCATTTACTGTCAACAAACTAATGAGTCTCGTAAACACAGGGCATGCATAATTGCGAACAAGATATATACATCAATTATGCGACATACTGCTTTGATACAACTGGTCCAATACGGATATAAAAGTCTGCTTAACAACCAGTGGCATGTGAACATCCGGTTTAAAGGCCAGCCACGTCCACAATATGCCTGTATAAATAGCAATGCTCTAGAGTTCACTTATTTGTTATTTCAAAAGCACGGTAAACAATGTTTGTCTTAAACGTTTTCTTTGTTCTAACGACGTTGATCTGTGGAATACGTAGTCAGGGTGAAGCTACTAACTCAATGACTACACACCTTGACATAGCGTTTATAATGGACACAACTGGAAGCATGGGGCCGTATATCGAAACAGCAAGGAACAACATCAAACGAGTTGTGCAAGAAATCACGGAAATTTCCGAAAGTCACATCAGGTTTGCACTCATTGAGTATAGGGACCACAAACCGGAAGAAAATACATACGTGTACAGAAAACAAGACTTTACGCCGTCGGTAACAACAATGCAATCGTGGTTAGAAAAATCAGAAGCAAACGGCGGTGGTGATTTACCCGAGGCTGTTGCTGTTGCACTGTACGCGGGGAGTTCATTGTCATGGTACGACTCTGCAGTCAAGATTGCTGTCCTGATAGCGGACGCGCCGCCACATGGTCTGGTGTCGTCAGGTGACAGGTGGCCAGACGGTGATCCTCTTGGCATTGATCCAGTCAAAATGGCGTACAGAATGGCAAGGATCGGCATAACACTGTATTCGGTCGGCTGCGAACCTTCCATTCTACCTTACAAAGACTTTTTCCAAGCGTTGGCTTACATTGCCGGGGGTCAGTACGTACCATTATCAACTCCACAAGCACTAATTGATGCCATAATCGGTGGAGCTAAAGAAGAGTTGGCTATGAGGAAAATCAGCGAAGAAGTAGACAAAGAAGTTTCAGCAGTTAAGGCTAAAGGTGGAAAGCCTGAGAGGGATGCCATTACAAGGTCAGTTTACGACAGACTTCACAAATCCGGGACAAAAGCAACCACCTTACTAAAAAACAACAAACCGTTAGCAGGACCGTCGAAGGCTGCGCTCGAAATCGCTAAATCGAAGTCTCTTCCTGAAGCTAAGAAGATATTTGCGAAGATGGTTCCCGGTGGAAGTGGAAGTCCGCCGGTTTCACCTCCAGTTTCCGAAGTCTACACCGCCGTTGAAAGACCAGTGAGCTATGACCAGGTCTCCAGAGCGGCTAGCAAGGCCTTTGCTGCAAGTGCATAGGAGGAATTTTAATCTTGCTATTGTTTTGGACCGTTTGTTTTCATTATAGTACAAACGTTATGCAGAGGACTAACCTTGAACGATTGCAATTAAGTTTCCACGTATTTAGCAAACAGAAAAAAATGGAAATGTGTGTTTTATTTCCCCAATGTAAAGTATGGTGGAGTAAATGCTTTCGACAATGTACTTTGTTTTTGTTACTGTTACAGCATGTTTTGTCGAAATCACTAATCAATATGTATAATATTGTTTGGTAGCTACCGGTAAGCGTTTTCGAAAATATCAGCTAAAATAAGAATTTTGTAAAAGGACGTTTCATGTCAATAACCTGATGGCAATAACAGTATTTGTCAATAAATACGGATTAAATGTGACATAAACATAAACTAACAAAGATTATTCACTTTATAATCATCGAGAGCTTCATATTGCAACGTGTTAGTTGGATATCTGCAAGTTTTTATTTATGGAAGTTCAGATATTTTATAATTTCTGCTTAACACAAATATAACAAATAAAATTGTCAAGGAAATCGCATACAAATCCGATTAGCTCAAATCGATAATAATTCAATGCCCTACGTTTACACGAAGTAATTGCATAATTAAGCCATTTCGAAAGTGTAATATGTCACGCACCTGCGTTTTTTAAAAGCATTTGTAACGAAGTGTTTTCCTAAAATTCTCAGCATAAAATCTGTTGGACAAGGTGAACAATCGTCATCGCAATAAAAGAACACACGGCTTATGTGGGGAATGTGACGCTGTTGATTGGCATAGGTTTATACACGCGCATGCCAAGAATTACCAAAAATTGTGGTTAAGTTAGGCGATCAGTAATTCTTTAAACATGTAAAAGTCCTCCATAGAAGGTACACTGTGTCTTTTATCACACATACCAAAGATTAGTGAGCGTATGAAAGAGACGCCCAACATAAAGCATAATAAAAACTAAATTACATGCAATTCAATGAAGATATTATATACAGCCCATATTTCAACAATATTATTTAATATACGACAAAAAATTACTCGCAAGAAAAGATCTACAATACAACCATATACATGAAAAGACCGCTCGCAAAAAGGCATGGATATTTCAAAAGACACGATTTATCGTCTCAAATTTTACCTGAGCATTAGGTGTGCGTATGTAACTTTTTTTCTCTGGCACTTTTGGTTAGATGCATAGCGAATCAACACGGTAATATAGCTTTGGCATGGTGGATATTGTGAAGACTAGCGACCGAGAGGTCCGGGGTTTGGTCCCCACTGTAAAGGCGTTTTCACGATCTTCTTAAAATATACTTATTACTTTTCTATCCAGAAAACGGACCCGACTTCGCCTCAATAATCCCCGGCTTTCGATGCAATCGAGCTTAAATAAATACGTTTAAACTAAATATCAGACTGTTAAGCTTCTTAAGTTGACGGCTTTTATAAGGATAACGTAATTGTTCCTGTACATGACATAATGGTATTTACACATGTTTAGAAGGACAAAACAAACATAATCATAAATAGAAATATTGTAGCCGCATAAAAACGTGTACTAAACGAGCTGGGTTAGCAATGACAAAAATATAAAGTTTGAATAATTAATGAGGAGTACAGTGAATACACGCAATACTATGGTATATTTGTGTTCAAGAGATTCTAGCCAGGTCCCTTGTTCGTGCTAAGATAATAGTAATATATTAAATGAATGAAAGTGACATGTAATAGAATTCGGAGACACAACTTTAAAACATCAGAAAATAAGATGAAGAAAACTGCGACATAAATTTAAAGGCCTTGTCTTCGATAATTTTCCCACCGCTGTGTTTTTAAGATAGATTTGTTACGTTCATGCACCTTGATAATCGGGTCGGCTTTCTCCGTTTGTAGAGCGCTAAATTAGAAATCCGTTGATTTATCAGAATATGGAATTGCGACATTATTTTCAATATCATCACAGTGTAATTTAAAGAAAAGCTTTTTACAGAGAACTTCTTTGCACGTTGATTAATCTTATTCCATTTAGTTTGTGTATATGTTTGCAAACGCAGCTCGTTGTTTTTCATGCTTGTTTATTTACAGCGTCCGGGTAACTATTTCAGGCAACAGCGCATTAAGTGGTTCCGTTCATATTTATATATTCCGATGAACTTTTTTTTCTTCCAACGGCTGACGATAACACTAAAAATTAAGCAGACTATAATAGGTACAATTGATAAGTATCTCACGTTTCTAGCATGTTTCCTACAGGCTAATAGTGTGTTATCACTAAATGTATCAAGTAATACGCAAGCAAAATATTTTGACGTATGACCTTTAGATATAACGTTAATACATATCCGATATATTTGTGCCAGTTCGTTTTCAATTTTATTAACATAAAATACAAATACATTTAAAGAGATTCGTTCATTGTTTGATAAAATGACGAATTTAAAAATAATTGTCAGAGATTAAAAAGAATGTACTAATTATGTGAAATTTAAAAAATATTGGTTCACTTATGGATGATGTTTCGAAATCGGTAAAATAAACTAGTGTTTGCAACGCATTTTCTCACTCATTCGGAAAATATATTGAGTACTCTACTGACATAGCGTTAGTGGTTTGCGACATTATTTTGAGTACTCTACTGACATAGCGTTAATGTTTTTCGACTGTATGTTGAGTACTCTACTGACAAAGCGTTAATGTTTTGCGACATTATTTTGAGTACTCTACTGACATAGCGTTAATGTTTTGCGACCGAATGTTGAGTATTGTACTGACATAGCGTTAATATTTTGCGACTTCATACTAAAGCCTGTGTGGCCCAGTGATTGCTTCTAATAGACGTTTGTCTTGCTATTAAAATCAATGACGACTATTCAAAACGTATTTAGATGTGTTATTCAGCATATTTTTCAACAGTTCGAGTATCTGCGAACAAGTCCCTTTAAATTTCCCCGTTAAAGCCCCGGTGTGACCATCATCTTTGATCTAGGTCGACATTGAATTCATGAACGGAGATTTTGTTTTATTTAAATACTAATTTAAAGAATTCAGTATGTTATAATAAGCTGTTTTGATGTTTATTATTTGATATGGATATGTGATAGACGATGATTGCTGTGAATACGGTGTTTGTGGAGAAAATAAATTTTTTATGTTGCTAAGGGTGTTTGTTGTTGTTGATGATGGTGGTGGTGATGATGATAATGATGATGATGTTCATGATGATCATGATGATGGATGTGAAGATAACGGTGATGACGATGCTGAGGAGAGGGAAAGGATGAGTTTTGCTTAAATCCCGATTGCATTAATCAAATAAAAATGTTTCGAATGTATTCCATTTGATCAATCCAATGTATTTGTTATAATTATCGTCATAAATCCATCAACAATATATTTAAAATAGCTTCAAAACATTAAATCGCGTTGGTTTCAAGCTCTCACTTTTCAGGAGAGGTTCCTACTGCGATAATAGACATTGAATCCCAGCAACCAGTGTTTTTTTTCCTAAATCTGGTCGTTAGCGGTATATTTTATAATAATAGATACACATTCCATATAAAAGTACAACCATAATTTAATTAATGCATTTGGAAACGTTAATTATCCGCTTGCTTTCAAATGAAGGGTAACTGATTTCGTCACCAACTGACTATGCAATGTCTGCCGATTTTAATTGAAATTTTACTTAGTGCAAAGCAGGCTAGAGGGAGGTCGATGTCGAGGCCTTCAGAAGAAAAACTGGATTGATAATGTAAAAGAATGGACATCCCTTCCCATGGCTGAATTACTCTCATCAGCACACAACAGACCTGGCTGAGGAGAATTTCTGTATCGTCGTCCCTCATTTCTCCCCAACGGCCAAACCGGTCAAAGGATTGATGATGATGACGATGACTGAGTATACTGACATCATTGACATACTTTTTGTAGCGGCTAAGCCGATACTGTAGATGGCTGGCAGGTAAAAAAAGCTCGGATGAATACCGATGTATGCATGATTGTTGTATGTGTTATTTGAATGAATAAATGAAGAAAAGGATGAATGATATACCTGAACGTTTATTTTCAATTCAATCGTTAAAATGCAGCTGCAAACTTAGTGTATATATTGCATACTATGATTTAAAAATGGAGAGGTGACACAATGTTTGAACTGAGGACACTATAGGTGCCAACAGAAACATTTATACCGAACGATATACCAGTATTTATAAAGTATCTCAATTGCAAATTAGTTTGTTGTACTTTTACATGATCTTAAAATCGGTAAACCTCGCAATTAAAACTGTGTTTACACAACATGTTTTTGTTTATGTTAGATCAGTTAATTCTATATATCTTTTATATCTGTAATCAACCGTTTCACTGGGAATGAACAAAACTGTCACGTGATCACAAAAGTCAACGTCAGTAGTCATTTTAAAACAACAAACAGCCGCGCAAGGTATAGGTGATAAATTGGTTCCTTTTTCCTAGTTGATTATTCCTTTTTCGAAAAAGGAATAAGGAACTGTTCCTTATTCCTTATTCGCACGTAATATATTTGTTATAGGGTTTTAAAGAACAATAATGCAAACATTTCTGAAGTAAATAAAAACAAAATAACTCGAATACATTTACTTTATGTATTACTTTACATATTCAAGTTTCTTCTTCGCGATTGCATAAGATTTCTTGTTTAAACCGAACCGATATTTTGTAATTCGAATACTAATTTCAAATCAACAAAACTTAAGGCATATACTATTATTTTACATGTATGTGATAAAAAAATAAATCTTGTACATTTAAACATGTTTTGTTTTTATTTATAATCCAGTTCCTTATTCGAGGCTGAATACGGAAAAAGGAACCTGTTCCTTATTCCTTATTCAAGCCGAATAAAGAACTGGCATTTTCTTACTTTGATCCAAAATTAACCACATATAAATGAACATATTTTTAATATATTGGTTGTATATGTAAAATTCTAATTGCAATACATTTCTACTAAGTTTTAAGCGATGATTATCCAGTTTCTTATTCAGTGTGAATAAGGAATAAGGAACTGGTTCCTTATTCCTTATTCAAATCGAATAAGGAACTGGAAATTTCTGTCTATAAATTATAAGTCAAAACGAACCAACGAGACGAATAACTCGACGAAAATTATTGTAAATGTATGTCGGTCTGGTTTCTTATTCCTTATTCAAATTGAATAAGGAATTGGCATTTTCAAACTAAACAAATTATTAAAATGAGACCAATTAATCAATGAAAATCATTTGTAATGTAGGTTGTGTATCAATAAACATTATTTACAGTACATCTATAATAAGTTTCATTTAATGATAACAAAGTATCTTATTCGTATTGAAAAAAGAATAAGGAACTGGTTGACGCATTGAATCGCTTTGCATCCTTAATCATATCCCCTTGAGACTGTTAGGTACAAGAACGGAATGGATTAGCTAAATGAATGGTATTCTGCTATCGGAAAGTCTTCTCTAGAAGTTAGGGTCAGAACAAACTTCAAATACTGTATCAGACATATAAAATAATAAAATCTTATACTAAAAATAGCCAATACTAACGAATATATAGCTGTGCTTTTCTAGAATGATCCGAATTTAAATATCCGAAACTATGGCCTCTGAATAAGGAATTTGCGTTAAGTTAGTTCTTTATTCGGAAGCCTGTATTTCGGAAAATCACTTTCGGATATGTTAT
Organism: Dreissena polymorpha; assembly: GCF_020536995.1. Classification (NCBI taxonomy): domain Eukaryota; kingdom Metazoa; phylum Mollusca; class Bivalvia; order Myida; family Dreissenidae; genus Dreissena; species Dreissena polymorpha. Next base: position 60,764,439 of record NC_068368.1, on the reverse strand, counting down.
ATTTAAGATGTAGTGTGGGTTATTTAAGCATGATTATGTTATATGGACGTATTCTGTCACATTTCTTTGAATATTCTGTCACTATATACGCTGAAAACAAGTATTATGATGAGGATAATTAGGAAATGGTATTGCCTTTCTCAAACATAAATTAAAATGAACCAAATAATATAAAATGTCGATAAAAATGATGGTTTATGTAGGTTCGAAGTTAAAAATATTTAGTGCAATATATTTCTACCTAGTATTATTTAATAATAACACAGTTCCTTGGAACTGGTTCCTTATTCCTTATTCAAATCGAATAAGGAACTGGCTTTTTCATACTTAACAAACTATTAAAATGAACCAAAGAGACCAATAAATCAATGAAAATCATTGTATATTGAGGTTGGGTATAAAAAACATTAATTGCAGTACATCACTACTATGTTTCATTAAATGATAACCGTGTTCCTTATTCGGATTAAAAAAGGAATAAGGAACTGGTTCCGTATTCCTTATTCAACTCGAATAAGGAACTGGAATGTTCTTTCTATAAATTATAAATCAAAATAAACCAACGAGACGAATAACTCACAGAAAATTATTGAATATGTTGGACGGGTATAAAATTATTAGTTGCCGTGCATTTCTACTTTGTTGAATTTAATAATAACATAGTTACCTATTCGTTTTCAATAAGGAATAAGAAACTGGTTCATTATTCCTTACTAGACTTGCGACACCTTAAGGGTTTCGCGGGATGGAATGAGTGGAGAGATGAAATCAAATTGAAAATCGATTATTTCTAAAAAAAAATGGTACGAAAAAATATGCGGGTAGGAAAAAAAAAACAAATTTGGGTACGAAAACAAATTTGAGTACGATAAAATGGGTACAAACAAAATAAGGGAACGAAAAAACTATTTTGGTACGAAAAAAATGGGTACAAATAAAAAATAAGGTACGAAAAAATTTGTGTACGAAAAAAAAATGAGTACGAACAAATGGGTACGAAGAAATTTGGGTACGAACAAATTTGTGTACGAAAAAATTGGGTACAAAAAAATGTGGGTACGAAAAAAAAAATTGGTTATGAAAAAAAATTAGGGTACGAAAAACTATTTGGGTACGAAAAAAAGGTTCAAATAAAAATTTGGGTACAAAAAAAATTGGGAACAAAACGAATTTGGGTACGAAAAAAATTTGAGTACGAACAAATGGGTTCAAAGAAATTTGGGTTCGAACAAATTTGTGTAAAAAAAAAATTGGGTACGAAAAAAAATTTGGTTATGAAAACCTATAGGGAACGAAAAAATTAGGGTACAAAAAACTATTTGGGTACGAAAAAAAAGGGTACATATATAAATTTGGGTACAAAAAAAATTGGGTACGAAACAAATTTGTGCACCGACGGACAGACGAAGCGGCGACTATATGCTCCCCCTAAAAAATTTGGGGGGGAGCATAATAAACAAGTTATGGCAATTTAAAGGTGGTACGCAAACTTAATAATAGATTTATCAATTATATGCTTATTGTAAGTGAAAACAAGGGACAAAATTGTAACAAAACCAGGTTTTCATTGTGAAAAAAAAATCTGATAAAGGGAGAAAACTCAAACTGAACTTTTGAAATGACCAAAAAAAATTAACCCCCTTTGAAAGTTTTTTTTCTTTTTAAATCTATTTTTAGTCGTGGCGGCCTTGACATTGGAGATATTGACGTGATTCTTTCGTGGGACACACCGTCCCATGATGGTGAACAAATGTGCCAAATGATTTTAAAATCTCACAATGAATGACATAGTTATGGCCAGGACAAGCTCATTTATGGCCATTTTTGAACTTTGAACTCAAAGTGTGACCTTGACCTTGGAGATATCGACGTAATTATTTCGCGCGACACACCCTCCAATGATGGTGAACAAATGTGCCAAATGATTTTAAAATCTGACGATGAACGACATAGTTATGGCTCGGACAAGCTCATTTATGGCCATTTTTGACCTTTGAACTCAAAGTGTGACCTTGACCTTGGAGATATCGACGTAATTATTTCGCGCGACACACCGTCCAATGATGGTGAACAAATGTGCCAAATGATTTTAAAATCTGACAATGAACGACATAGTTATGGCCCGGACATGCTTATTCCGCCAGCCCGCCAGCCAGCCCGCCCGCATTCGCCAATCTAATAACCAGTTTTTTCCTTCGGAAAACCTGGTTAAAAAGGCCATAATTGTTACAAAATGCTTGATACAGTTATCTGCTCTTGTTTATACATTGGGGTCATGTTGGTTAATAAGCAAAATACATGGTGTATGAACGCAATATGTCAAGGGACATAAAAAATATTTGAGGTCATATGCAAACTTTAACATAGATTTATCAATAATATGCATATTATTCTAAGTGAAAAAGGGCCTAATTCTGTTAAAATGCTTGATACAGTAAATGAGTTGTCTGCTCTTGTTTATAGATTGGGTTTATGTCGGTAATGAAGTATGCAAAATATAAAAGCAATATGTCAATGGACATAGGAAATATATTTGAGGTGGTACGCAAACATTCCAATGCGCAAGCCGACGCCGGGTTGAGTAGGATAGCTCGACTATATATATTTCATATATAACAGTCAAGCTAAAATGTAAATATACCATAAACAACAGGCTAACCTCAATCACAACTTTAATGCAATGCTTATAACAATAGAGATACAATGATATGCCAGGGATTGAAACTAACTGTTTACTATTGTGGGCAACCATCTTTAGTATTTTGGTTGCCCAGATAAAGAATAACGAGCCCAGAAATATAACCATGTGAATATTATACATTCTTTTAATAAAATAATAGATAATTAAAAACATTTGCTGACAACACATGTTCAATGCATGATGTTTTATTATGAGCCTGAATTGAATCATGTCCTATTCCTAAATAATGAATGTTATTTAACTAGTATTGATCCATGGTGATCAATTGTTTTTCAATTTTTATTGCAGTGAATTGTTTTAAGCTTTAAAAAAAAGAAGTTTACCAACATTTGAAATTGAGTTGCCCAGGCCAAAATCTACTTGCCCCGGGTTCACGGTAAACCAATTATTTCCATCCCTGTATGCTCTTCATTTTCTGTTCTTCCATCGCATTCTCAAAATTAAACTTAAAGCCGATATTTTTTAATAACATTAGTATGAATTACTAACCATTATCACCCAAAAAACAATTTTACAAAGCTGTAATCCCGTCGTAGAGATTTAGTTTACTATTATCAGTGTTCTCTTTAAATACCGGCTGCTAGCGATCTTGCCGGTTACATTAACTCTTGATGCCGGCTACTTTTCCCAAATATATCAAGTAAATGTCACAAATGCTTTGGTTTTACTGCATAGTTGCCGGCCATATAACTGGCTACTCAAATTTTTCTGGAAAACACTGAACTATGCATGACAAACACAAAAAAATTAAATACATCTTAGATTCATTGTAAAAAATAAATTGACACTTCCAGCTTGTCGTCACTAAAATCCAAAGATTCAAATAATTTTCCACGAGATATGTCAACAATTGCGTAATCAAATGAATGAAAAATAAAAGTAAAGAAAGCCGGATTTTACATAAATTTCAGGTTGAAACACAACAAGGTAAAGGTAGTCGGTGAGATATAATAATAATACAGTTAGTAAGGCTCGTACCCTGGGAACGGTAAATATACTAAAACATACCCGGGAATTTAAACACTAAATCGGTTGTTGTCGGCTATTTTGTAAAAATTAATTATGTTTACATTTATGTCAATTTTCTGTTAAATGGCATTTATACAATGTATTATCAAAACTCATTTTTACAATCATTAATGTGATTCAATTTAAAATCTTAAATTGTTTAAAGTCGCATCATTGTATGACGTTGTCAAGTATATTTTCCGCGATGTCGCACGTTCACTTTTTACCATCATAGATTTTGTTAAAGAAACATTTTTTGGTTTGCGAGGTCCGTTAAATGGGGAACACCATATTTGGTATTTATATTATGTTTTAACAAATAATTCATGCTGTGTAATAAATATTGTATAAGATATTTCGATATTTATTGAAAATGTTTCAAATTGTTATTTATGAAACCTTTTATTCTAATGAGTGTATGCTATCATATTATACTTCGAATAGCAGATCTGTTGTACTATAATCGTATTATTCATTCTTTATTGTTAATTTCATTTATTGTAGAGAATCGTCAATGTTACATCTAGTCGCCAATCCTTGTCGTTAGTGTTAGTTTTCAATGCTTGTTATCATTGCCGTCAATGTTAGTCGTCAATCCTTATCGTCATTATACATGAAGGAAATAAAAGCAGAAACAGAGACGTATTCTTGATTACTTGATTATTCCTACGGCGTCCTCTCAACACTCATACTAAAAAGCATGTTGATGCAGATTTTTTTTAAAGAGAAGTTTCTTTAAGGTAAACAATATTGTTTTACTTTAATCGCTAGCATGTTTAACGACATCGGATTTTTGGCAGATATACAACTCGGATACAATCTAATATTTGCGGGTATGTTTAAGTTTCTTTACCGTACCCGGGCTACATGTAAGTAAAGTTAAGAGTACCCGGGGTACATGTACCGGTAAGTAGTACCCGAGCCGAGAATGTCAATTGAAGGTGTTAGAGATGCATTGAACCATAAGATTAAAAAGGGTAATTAACCACGGGCTTATTAAAATTAAAACGATGACATTACATTGTACCAGCTGTTTATTGTTGTATACTGTAAGCTTGAAATATTTTAAATAATGTAAACAACTTACCTTGTATAAAGTTGGCACATTGTTGTCAGGTGTAGAAACTATTATACTTATTTCTGTTAAGTTGCACTGGCTGAACCAAAAGAATTATGTAGTCGTTTCTAAATAATCACGAAACAATCTACTAATGCATATATGCTTGCCAGTTGCTGAGTTTGTGCATTTCCATTCATTATACTATCGGCCTTGGCAAACAGCGTAGACTCAGATTAGACGCCGCATGATGTCTGCTATTTGGTACGCAGAAGATTTGCATATCCACGGGTGTTTTATGTCAAATGTTATGGTTTTTCAATAGATCGTATACTTATCTACAAAACAGCGAATTAGCGTTCACTTGACATCATTTTTAATTATGTTATTTTGTGAATACTTTCTCGCGATCTTTTCGCCTTTGGTCGACGCCGTCTGCTATTTCAAACGATGAAGATTTCCATATCCACTGGCGTTTTTTTATGTCAAATGTTAGTGTTTTCCAATGGATCGTATACTTATCTACAAAACAGATAAGTAGCGTTCACTTTACATCGTTTGAGATGATGTTTTTTGTAAATACTTTCTAAGCGTTCATTCTGACGAAGTCGACCATTTTGACGGGTGTGAAGAAATACCGAATTTCCCGTAATTACCAAAATCCCCAGAAATCCACGAGATCCCACGAAATCCCCATTAATATTGATTGTGTATTGAAAAACTGCGTATTTTAATATAGATCGTTGCGAAATACACTGAAATCACTAATGAAACATTGTTTTATCAAAGTTTGATTTCGGGGATTTCGGTAGGACTTCGGTATATCCACATACCGCATTTTGTAATTCCGGTTATGTAAAACTTGCGAAACTTTTTCGTGATTTAATCAAAAACTATATTTTTCCCAGGTATAACGCCTACGCCAACAGGTAGATCGCATTCTTGTCCATATACATGTCAAATTTCAGCAAACGTGCTAGGCCAGTTTTCAAGAAACCCAAATCGCGACGATTCTCGCCAGCTTAACGAAAGTTAGCCCCCTTTATCATTCGTTCGATTGAACGTCATCAATGATGACGTCCAATACATCACTCATTCCATACAGAAAAACATGTATTTTTTTAAAATAACTAGAGTTGCGACACCTTAAGGGTTTCGCGGGATGGAATGAGTGGGGAGATCAAATCAAATTGAAAGCCGATTATTTCGACAAAAATTTGGGTACGAAAAAATATGTGGGCAGTGGGTACGAAAAAAAAATAATTTTGGTACGAAAACAAATTTGAGTACGAAAAAAAAGGGTACAAACAAAATAAAGGTACGAAAAACTATTTGGGTACGAAAAAAATGGGTACGAATAAAAAATTAGGTACGAACAAATTTGTGTACGAAAAAAATTTGAGTACGACATATGGGTACGAAAAAACTTGGGTACGAACAAATTTGTGTACGAAGAAATAATGGGTACGAACATAATATGGGCAGGAAAAAAAAACTAATTTGGTTACGAAAACAAATTAGAGTACAAAAAATAAAGGAAACAAAAAAAAATAGGGTACGAAAACTATTTGGGTACGAAAAAAATGTGTACAAATAAAAATTTGGGTACGAAACAAATTTAGGTACTAAAAAAATGGGTACGATTTTTTATTTGGGTACGAAAAAAATGGGTATGAAAAAAAAATTGGGTACGAACAAATTTGGGTACGAAAAAGATTGGTACGAAAAAAAAATGGGTACGAACAAATTTGGGTACGAAAAACATTTTGGTACGAAAAAAATGGGTACGAAAAAAAAATTGGGTACGAAAACAATTAGGAACAAAAAACATTTGGGTACGAAAAAATGGGTACGAAAAAAAAAAATTGTTACGAAAAAAATTTGGTACGAACAAAAATTTAGGTACGAAAAAAATGGGTACGAAAAAAATTGGGCACGAAAAAAAAGGGGTACGAAAAAAATTGGGTACGTAAAATTTGGGTACGAAAAACATTTGGGTACGAAAATAATGGGCACGAATTTTTTTTTAGGTACGAACAAATTTTGGGTACGAAAAACATTTGGGTACGACAAAAATGATTACGAAAATCGAAAAATTGGGGTATGAAAAATCTAATTTGAATTGTCTAGCCCGTCAATTGTCTCCTGGGGGTGAATTGTCTTGGGGTTGCTATTAAGGCTACATGTACTTCCGGCCAAGCCACATGTTTATAGCGATTGTGCAATAAAAAACACCACTTTTTCGTGATTTAAATCAAAAACTAGATTTTTCCCAGTAATAGCGAATACGCCAACAGGTAGATCGCGTTATATGTACAGTTAATGGAAAATTTCATAGGGCCATACATTGTAACTCTGTGAAAAATCATCTGACCAGAACCGGCTGATAATATGCATGTCTCCTCTTGGTAGTGAAGCTTCCCATTAAGTTAAATTGAATTCCAGTCATTAGTTGCTGAGAAATAGTCCGGACAAAAATTGTGCATGGACGGACAGACGAAGCGGCGACTATATGCTCCCCCCTAAAAATTTGGGGAGAGCATAATAAAAAAGTTGTGGCAATTTAAAGGTGGTACGCAAACTTTAAAATAGATTTATCAATTATATGCTTATTCTTAGTGAAAAAAAGGCCATAATTGTTACAAAATGCTTGATACAGTTATCTGCTTTTGTTTATACATTGGGGTCATGTTGGTTAAGAAGCAAAATACATGTATGAAAGCAATATGTCAATGGACATAGGAAATATATTCGAGGTGGTACGCAAACATTCCAATGCGCGCACCTACGCCAGGGTGAGTAGGATAGCTACACTATATATATATTTCATATATAATAGTCGAGCTCAAAAGTAAATATACTATAAACAACAAGCTTACCTCAATCACAATTTTAATGCAATGCAGTTAAACAATAAAGTTACAATGATATGCCAGGGATTGAAACTAACTTTTTACTATTGTGGGCAACCATCTTTAGTATTTTGGTTGCCCAGATAAAGAATAACGAGCCCAGAAATATGAACATGTGAATATTATTATAGTTTTTTAATAAAATAATAGATAATTATATACATTTGCTGACAATACACATGTTCAATGCATGATGTATTATTATGAGCCTGAATTGAATCATGTCCTATTCCTATATAATGAATGTTATTTAACTAGTATTGATCCATGGTGATCAATTGTTTTTTCAATTTTTATTGCACTGAATTGTTTTAAGATTAAAAAAAAAACAAGTTTACCAACTTTTGAAATTGAGTTGCCCAGGCCAAAATCTACTTGCCCCGGGCTCATGGGAACCACTTATTTCCATCCCTGTATGCTCTTCATTTCTGTTCTTCCATCCCATTCTCAAAATTAATTTAAAGCACAATATTTTTTAATAACATTGTATGAATTACTAACCATTATCACCCAAAACACAATTTTACAACGCTGTAATCGTGTCGTAGAGATTTAGTTTACTATTATCAGTGTTCTCTTTAAATACCGGCAGCCAGCGATTCTGCCGGTTACATTTACTCTACATTTACATGACTGCTTCTTTTCCCAAATATATCAAGTAATGTCATAAATGCTTTCTTTTACTGCATAGTTGCCGGCCATATAACTGGTACTCAATTTTCTGGAAACACTGAATTATGCATGAAAAACACACAATACTTAAAATCTTAGATTCGTTTTTAAAATAAATTGACACTTCCAGCTTGTCGCCATTAAAATCCAAAGATTCAAATAATTTTCCACGAGGTACGTATCAACAATTGCGTAATCAAATGAATGAAAAAAAAAAGTAAAGAAAGCCGGACTTACATAAATTCCAGGTTGATAAACACAACAAGGTAAAGGTACCTTGTAGTCGGTGAGATATAATAATAATACAGTTAGTAAGGCTCGTACCTTGGGTACGGTAAATATACTAAAACGTACCTGGAATTTAAAACACTAAATCGGTTGTTGTCGGGGTATTTTGTAAAAATTAATTATGTTTACATTTATGTCAATTTTCTGTTCAATGGCATTTATATTATCAAAACTCATTGTTAAAATCAATGATGTGATTTAATTTTAAATCTTAAATTGTTTATAAAGTCGCGTCATTGTATGACGTCGTCAAGTATAATATTTTCCCGCGACATCGCACGCTCACTTTTTACCATCATAGATTTTTTTTAAAGAACATTTTTTGGTTTGCAAGGTCCGTTAAATGGGGAACACCATATTCGGTATTATGTTTTAAACAATTAATTCATGCTGTATAATAAATATTGAATAAGATATTTCGATATTGATTGAAAATGTTTCATATGTTATTTATGAAACCTCTTATTCTAATGAGTGTATGCTATTATATTATACTTTGAAAAGCTATCTGTTGTACTATATCTTATTATTCAAATTAATCGTTTAATTTAACAATGCTTGTCGTCAGTGTTAGTCGTAAATGCTTGTGATCATTGTCGTCAATGTTAGTCCGTCAATCCTTATCATCATTATACATGAAGGAAATAAAAGCAGAAACAGAGACGTATTCTTGATTACTTGGCTTATTCCTACGACGTCCTCTCAACATCACCAAACTAAAAAAGCATGTTGATGCAGATTTTTTAAAAGGAGAAGGTTGTTTAAGGTTAACAATATTGTTTTACTTATCGGTAGCATGTTTAACAACAATTCGGATGTTGGGGCAAGGATATAACAACTCGGAATACAATCTAATATTATTGCGGGTATGTTTAAGTTTATTTCCAGGTACAAGAGGAGTTGAAAAATGGAAGAAAAGGAAAGAGTACCCAGTACATGTACGGCTAAGTAAAGTTAAGAGTCCGGGACATGACCGGTAAGTAGTACCAGAGCCGAGAATGACCAATCGGTGATTGATGGTGTATGGGATAACATGCACTGAGGGTGTATATTTTTCATGAACAAGTCAATTGAAGGTTTTAGAGATGCATTGATCCATAACATTAAAAGGGTAATTAACCAAGGGCTTATTAAAATTAAAACGCTGATATTCCATTGTACCAGCTGTTTATTGTTGAGTACTGTACGCTTGCCAATATTTTAAATAATGTAAACAACTTACCTGTGTATTAAGTTGGCACCTTGTTGTCAGATGTAGAACGTTTTATACTTATTTCTGTAAGTTGCACTGGCTGAACCAAAAGAATTATGTTAGTCGTTTCTGAATAATCACGAAACAACCTACTAATGCATATGTGCTTGCCAGTACGAGTTTGTGCATTTCCATTCATTATATTATCGGCCTTGGCAAAACAGCGTAGACCCGATGAGACGCCGTGCGACTGTCTGCTTATTTTCGTATTACGCTTGAAGATTTTCCATATCCACGGGTGTTTTGTGTCAAATGTTATGGTTTTTTCAATAGATCGTATACTTTATCTACAAAACAGCGAATTAGCGTTCACTTTACATCATCTATGTTATTTTGTTATACTTTCTCGCGTTCTTTTCGAACTTGTATTGACAGCCATTGTCGACGCCGTCTGCTATTTCCAACGATGAAGATTTCCATATCCACTGGCGTTTTTTATGTCAAATGCTAGTGTTTTCCAATTGATCGTATACTGATCTACAAAACGGATAAGTAGCGTTCACTTTACATCGTTTGTGATGATGTTATTTTGTAAATACTTTTAAGCGTTCTTTCTGTCGAAGTCGGCCATTTTGACTGTGGTAAAAAATACCGACATTCCCGCAATTACCAAAATCCCCAGGAATCCCGAGATCCCACGAAATCCCCATTAATATTGATTATTTATCGAAAACTGCGTATTTTAATATAGATTGTTGCGAAATACACTGAAATAACTAATGAAACATTGTTTTTATGAAAGTTTGATTTCGGATATTTCGGTAGGGTATCGGTATAATCCACATAACATTTTGTAAATCCGGTTATGTAAAACTTGCGAATTTTTCGTGATTTCATCAAAAACTAGATTTTTTCCCAGGTATAACGCCTACGCCAACAGGTAGATCGCATTCTTGTCCATATACATGTCAAATTTCAGCAAATTAACCGACCCGTTTTCAAGGCGCCCAAATCGCGACTATATGCACCAACTTAATGAAACTTAGCCCCCTTTATCATTCGTTCGATGAACGTCATCAATGATGACGTCCAATACATCACTCATTCCATACAGAGTTGCGACACCTTAGGGTTTCGCGGTGATGGAATGAGTGGGGAGATCAAATCAATTGAAAACCGATTATTTCGACCAAACAATTGGGTACGAAAACATTTGGGTACGAAAAAAAAAATGGGTAAGAATATAACAAATTTGGTACGAAAACGTTTTGGATACGAAAAACAAATTGGGTACGAAAAAAATGGGACCAAAAA